>NC_134484.1:1424663-1620884 GCF_040206685.1 Ascaphus truei
GCACGCACACAGAGGGCAGAGTCACTATACGGAGCACGCACACACAGAGCAGAGTCACTATACGGAGCACGCACACACACAGGGCAGAGTCACTATACGGAGCACGCACACACAGGGCAGAGGCACTATACGGAGCACGCACACAGGGCAGAGTCACTATACGGAGCACGCACACAGAGGGCAGAGTCACTATACGGAGCACGCACACACAGGGCAGAGTCACTATACGGAGCACGCACACACACAGGGCAGAGTCACTATACGGAGCACGCACACACAGGGCAGAGTCACTATACGGAGCACGCACACACACAGGGCAGAGTCGCTATACGGAGCACGCACACACACAGGGCAGAGTCACTATACGGAGCACGCACACACACAGGGCAGAGTCACTATACTGAGCACGCACACACACAGGGCAGAGTCACTATACGGAGCACGCACACAGGGCAGAGTCACTATACGGAGCACGCACACACACAGGGCAGAGTCACTATACGGAGCACGCACACACACAGGGCAGAGTCACTATACGGAGCACGCACACACACAGGGCAGAGTCACTATATGGAGCACGCACACACACAGGGCAGAGTCACTATACGGAGCACGCACACACAGGGCAGAGTCACTATACGGAGCACGCACACACACAGGGCAGAGTCGCTATACGGAGCACGCACACACAGGGCAGAGTCACTATACGGAGCACGCACACACACAGGGCAGAGTCACTATACGGAGCACGCACACACACAGGGCAGAGTCACTATATGGAGCACGCACACACACAGGGCAGAGTCACTATACGGAGCACGCACACACAGGGCAGAGTCACTATACGGAGCACGCACACACAGGGCAGAGTCACTATATGGAGCACGCACACACACAGGGCAGAGTCACTATACGGAGCACGCACACAGGGCAGAGTCACTATACGGAGCACGCACACACAGGGCAGAGTCACTATACGGAGCACGCACACACACAGGGCAGAGTCACTATACGGAGCATGCACACACACAGGGCAGAGTCACTATACGGAGCACGCACACACACACAGGGCAGAGTCACTATACTGAGCACGCACACACAGGGCAGAGTCACTATACGGAGCACGCACGCACACAGGGCAGAGTCACTATACGGAGCACGCACACATACAGAGCAGAGTCACTATACGGAGCACGCACACACAGGGCAGAGTCACTATACGGAGCACGCACACACACAGGGCAGAGTCACTATACGGAGCACGCACACAGAGGGCAGAGTCACTATACGGAGCACGCACACACAGGGCAGAGTCACTATACGGAGCACGCACACACAGGGCAGAGTCACACACAGGGCAGAGTCACTATACGGAGCACGCACATAGAGGGCAGAGTCACTATACGGAGCACGCACACACAGAGCAGAGTCACTATACGGAGCACGCACACACACAGGGCAGAGTCACTATACGGAGCACGCACACACAGGGCAGAGGCACTATACGGAGCACGCACACAGGGCAGAGTCACTATACGGAGCACGCACACAGAGGGCAGAGTCACTATACGGAGCACGCACACACAGGGCAGAGTCACTATACGGAGCACGCACACACACAGGGCAGAGTCACTATACGGAGCACGCACACACACAGGGCAGAGTCACTATACGGAGCACGCAACCACACGGGGCAGAGTCACTATACGGAGCACGCACACACACAGGGCAGAGTCACTATACGGAGCACGCACACACACAGGGCAGAGTCACTATACGGAGCACGCACACACACACAGGGCAGAGTCACTATACGGAGCACGCACACACAGGGCAGAGTCACACACAGGGCAGAGTCACTATACGGAGCATGCACACACACAGGGCAGAGTCACTATACGGAGCACGCACACACACAGGGCAGAGTCACTATACTGAGCACACACACACAGGGCAGAGTCACTATACTGAGCACACACACACAGGGCAGAGTCACTATACGGAGCACGCACACACACAGGGCAGAGTCACTATACGGAGCACGCACACACACAGGGCAGAGTCTCCCCGCGCGGAGCGCCCTGCTCTGTGTTCTCATGCCACGGTACTGTGTGCTCGTCTGGCCGGGGCACGTGGTCAGTGGGAGGTCCCATGCGGTAGTGAGGGACCGTGGCTTTCTGATCCCGGAGACGCAGCACGTGGCGGCTTGTGGTTTCCCGGGCCTGGTTACAGGAGCTTCTCTGTGTCCCCCGCAGGGCAGATATACTGGGCCAAGGACATCATCTTCCTGGTGAACGAGCATGACCTGATGGGGATGGAGGCGTGGCTGGAGGGGTACCACGACGTCAACGTGACCGGTAACCGAGACCCCACGGCGCCTGGGGGCTCTACTCGGGCAGGGAGGGGGTTAATCAGCATGGCTGCAAGTGTCGTGCCTCCTTGTGCCGGCAGGGACAGCCCTTGGTGTCGCCCTGTGCCGGGAAGACTGTCACGGGGCTATCTCCCACACTGTGAGACCGGGGCCATCTCCCACACTGTGAGACCGGGGCCATCTCCCACACTGTGAGACCGGGGCCATCTCCCACACTGTGAGACCGGGGCCATCTCCCACACTGTGAGACCGGGGCCATCTCCCACACTGTGAGACCGGGGCTATCTCCCACAATGTTAGACCGGGGCTATCTCCCACACTGTGAGACCGGGGCCATCGCACACACTGTGAGACCGGGGCCATCTCCCACACTGTGAGACCGGGGCCATCTCCCACACTGTGAGACCGGGGCCATCTCCCACACTGTGAGACCGGGGCCATCTCCCACACTGTGAGACCGGGGCCATCTCCCACACTGTGAGACCGGGGCCATCTCCCACACTGTGAGACCGGGGCCATCTCCCACACTGTGAGACCGGGGCCATCTCCCACACTGTGAGACCGGGGCCATCTCCCACAATGTTAGACCGGGGCTATCTCCCACACTGTGAGACCGGGGCTATCTCCCACACTGTGAGACCGGGGCTATCTCCCACACTGTGAGACCGGGGCTATCTCCCACACTGTGAGACCGGGGCTATCTCCCACACTGTGAGACCGGGGCCATCTCCCACACTGTGAGACCGGGGCCATCTCCCACACTGTGAGACCGGGGCCATCTCCCACACTGTGAGACCGGGGCCATCTCCCACACTGTGAGACCGGGGCCATCTCCCACACTGTGAGACCGGGGCCATCTCCCACACTGTGAGACCGGGGCCATCTCCCACACTGTGAGACCGGGGCCATCTCCCACACTGTGAGACCGGGGCCATCTCCCACACTGTGAGACCGGGGCCATCTCCCACACTGTGAGACCGGGGCCATCTCCCACACTGTGAGACCGGGGCCATCTCCCACACTGTGAGACCGGGGCCATCTCCCACACTGTGAGACCGGGGCCATCTCCCACACTGTGAGACCGGGGCCATCTCCCACACTGTGAGACCGGGGCTATCTCCCACACTGTGAGACCGGGGCTATCTCCCACACTGTGAGACCGGGGCTATCTCCCACACTGTGAGACCGGGGCTATCTCCCACACTGTGAGACCGGGGCTATCTCCCACACTGTGAGACCGGGGCTATCTCCCACACTGTGAGACCGGGGCTATCTCCCACACTGTGAGACCGGGGCTATCTCCCACACTGTGAGACCGGGGCTATCTCCCACACTGTGAGACCGGGGCTATCTCCCACACTGTGAGAGCGGGGCTATCTCCCACACTGTGAGAGCGGGGCTATCTCCCACACTGTGAGAGCGGGGCTATCTCCCACACTGTGAGAGCGGGGCTATCTCCCACACTGTGAGAGCGGGGCTATCTCCCACACTGTGAGAGCGGGGCTATCTCCCACACTGTGAGAGCGGGGCTATCTCCCACACTGTGAGAGCGGGGCTATCTCCCACACTGTGAGAGCGGGGCTATCTCCCACACTGTGAGAGCGGGGCTATCTCCCACACTGTGAGAGCGGGGCTATCTCCCACACTGTGAGAGCGGGGCTATCTCCCACACTGTGAGAGCGGGGCTATCTCCCACACTGTGAGAGCGGGGCTATCTCCCACACTGTGAGAGCGGGGCTATCTCCCACACTGTGAGACCGGGGCTATCTCCCACACTGTGAGACCGGGGCTATCTCCCACAATGTGAGACCGGGGCCATCTCCCACACTGTGAGACCGGGGCTATCTCCCACACTGTGAGACCGGGGCTATCTCCCACACTGTGAGACCGGGGCTATCTCCCACACTGTGAGACCGGGGCTATCTCCCACACTGTGAGACCGGGGCTATCTCCCACGCTGTGAGACCGGGGCTATCTCCCACGCTGTGAGACCGGGGCTATCTCCCACGCTGTGAGACCGGGGCTATCTCCCACGCTGTGAGACCGGGGCTATCTCCCACGCTGTGAGACCGGGGCTATCTCCCACACTGTGAGACCGGGGCCATCTCCCACACTGTGAGACCGGGGCTATCTCCCACACTGTGAGACCGGGGCTATCTCCCACACTGTGAGACCGGGGCTATCTCCACACTGTGAGACCGGGGCTATATCGCACACTGGGAGACCGGGGCTATTGCACACACACTGGGAGGGTCCAGGGGCTATCTCCCACACTGTGAGACCGGGGCTATCTCCCACACTGTGAGACCGGGGCCATCTCCCACACTGTGAGACCGGGGCTATCTCCCACACTGTGAGACCGGGGCCATCTCCCACACTGTGAGACCGGGGCCATCTCCCACACTGTGAGACCGGGGCTATCTCCCACACTGTGAGACCGGGGCTATCTCCCACACTGTGAGACCGGGGCCATCTCCCACACTGTGAGACCGGGGCTATCGCACACACTGGGAGGGTCCAGGGGCTATCGCACACACTGGGAGGGTCCGGGGGCTTTGTTCTCACCCTCTCCCTTGTATCCTCCCAGAGATAAAGTCCTCGGTGATGATAGGGCGAGCTGGTGCCATTCAGGCCGCTATCTCCCTGGAGGTGGGCAGCGATGTGCTCACCAGCTTCGACGTGGCGCTGGAAGGGCTGAACGGGCAGCTGCCAAACCTGGACCTGGTGAATCTGTTCCACGCCTTCTGCCAGAAGAACTCTCTGCTCTGCACCCTCCAGGGCAAGGTGAGGCCTGGTCACCTTCGCCCCCCCACCCCCCCGTGCTGCCTCTCACCTCCTGGTCACCTCGCGGCCACATCACCGGTCACCTCCTGCCCCCCCCCCCCCCCCCGCCCGGTGCTGCCCCTCTGTGTTACCTCCTGGTCACCTCGGGGCCACATCACCGGTCACCTCCTGCCCCCCCCCCCCCGCCCGGTGCTGCCCCTCTGTGTTACCTCCTGGTCACCTCGCGGCCACATCGCCAGTCACTTCCTGCCCCCCTGTGCTTCCCTCTGTCACCTCCTGGTCACCTCGGGGCCACATCGCCGGTCACCTCCTGCCCCCTCCCCTGTACTGTCTCTCACCTCCTGGTCACCTTGGGGCCACATCGCCGGTCACTTCCTGTCCCCCCTGTGCTGCCCCCCTGTCACCTCCTGGTCACATCGCCGGTCACTTCCTGCCCTCCCCCTGTGCTCCCATCCCCGCTCTGGACCTGCCTCCTTCCTGTGCTCCCGTCCCCGCTCCGGGCCTGCCTCCTTTCTCTGCTCCCATCCCCGCTCTGGACCTGCCTCCTTCCTGTGCTCCCGTCCCCGCTCCGGACCTGCCTCCTTTCTCTGCTCCCATCCCCGCTCCGGACCTGCCTCCTTCCTGTGCTCCCGTCCTCGCTCCGGACCTGCCTCCTTTCTGTGCTCCCGTCCCCGCTCCGGACCTGCCTCCTTCCTGTGCTCCCGTCCCCGCTCCGGACCTGCCTCCTTTCTGTGCTCCCGTCCCCGCTCCGGACCTGCCTCCTTCCTGTGCTCCCGTCCTCGCTCCGGACCTGCCTCCTTTCTGTGCTCCCGTCCCCGCTCCGGACCTGCCTCCTTCCTGTGCTCCCGTCCCCGCTCCGGACCTGCCTCCTTCCTGTGCTCCCGTCCCCGCTCCGGACCTGCCTCCTTCCTGTGCTCCCGCTCCCACTCCGGACCTGCCTCCTTTCTGTGCTCGTGTCCCCGCTCCGGACCTGCCTCCTTTCTGTGCTCCCGTACCCGCTCCGGACCTGCCTCCTTTCTGTGCTCCCGTCCCCGCTCCGGACCTGCCTCCTTCCTGTGCTCCCGTCCTCGCTCCGGACCTGCCTCCTTTCTGTGCTCCCGTCCCCGCTCCGGACCTGCCTCCTTCCTGTGCTCCCGTCCCCGCTCCGGACCTGCCTCCTTCCTGTGCTCCCGCTCCGGACCTGCCTCCTTCCTGTGCTCCCGTCCCCGCTCCGGGCCTGCCTACCTTTCTCTGCTCCCGTCCCCGCTCCGGGCCTGCCTACCTTTCTCTGCTCCCATCCCCGCTCCGGACCTGCCTCCTTCCTGTGCTCCCGTCCTCGCTCCGGACCTGCCTCCTTTCTGTGCTCCCGTCCCCGCTCCGGACCTGCCTCCTTCCTGTGCTCCCGTCCCCGCTCCGGACCTGCCTCCTTCCTGTGCTCCCGCTCCGGACCTGCCTCCTTCCTGTGCTCCCGCTCCCACTCCGGACCTGCCTCCTTTCTGTGCTCGTGTCCCCGCTCCGGACCTGCCTCCTTTCTGTGCTCCCGTACCCGCTCCGGACCTGCCTCCTTTCTGTGCTCCCGTCCCCGCTCCGGACCTGCCTCCTTCCTGTGCTCCCGTCCTCGCTCCGGACCTGCCTCCTTTCTGTGCTCCCGTCCCCGCTCCGGACCTGCCTCCTTCCTGTGCTCCCGTCCCCGCTCCGGACCTGCCTCCTTCCTGTGCTCCCGCTCCGGACCTGCCTCCTTCCTGTGCTCCCGCTCCCACTCCGGACCTGCCTCCTTCCTGTGCTCCCGCTCCGGACCTGCCTCCTTCCTGTGCTCCCGCTCCCGCTCCGGACCTGCCTCCTTTCTGTGCTCGTGTCCCCGCTCCGGACCTGCCTCCTTTCTGTGCTCCCGTACCCGCTCCGGACCTGCCTCCTTTCTGTGCTCCCGTCCCCGCTCCGGACCTGCCTCCTTCCTGTGCTCCCGTCCTCGCTCCGGACCTGCCTCCTTTCTGTGCTCCCGTCCACGCTCCGGACCTGCCTCCTTTCTGTGCTCCCGTCCCCGCTCCGGACCTGCCTCCTTTCTGTGCTCCCGTCCCCGCTCCGGACCTGCCTACCTTTCTCTGCTCCCATCCCCGCTCCGGACCTGCCTCCTTCCTGTGCTCCCGCTCCGGACCTGCCTCCTTCCTGTGCTCCCGTCCCCGCTCCGGACCTGCCTCCTTCCTGTGCTCCCGCTCCCACTCCGGACCTGCCTCCTTTCTGTGCTCGTGTCCCCGCTCCGGACCTGCCTCCTTTCTGTGCTCCCGTACCCGCTCCGGACCTGCCTCCTTCCTGTGCTCCCGTCCCCGCTCCGGACCTGCCTCCTTTCTGTGCTCCCGTCCCCGCTCCGGACCTGCCTCCTTCCTGTGCTCCCGTCCCCGCTCCGGACCTGCCTCCTTCCTGTGCTCCCGCTCCGGACCTGCCTCCTTCCTGTGCTCCCGCTCCCACTCCGGACCTGCCTCCTTTCTGTGCTCGTGTCCCCGCTCCGGACCTGCCTCCTTTCTGTGCTCCCGTACCCGCTCCGGACCTGCCTCCTTTCTGTGCTCCCGTCCCCGCTCCGGACCTGCCTCCTTCCTGTGCTCCCGTCCTCGCTCCGGACCTGCCTCCTTTCTGTGCTCCCGTCCCCGCTCCGGACCTGCCTCCTTCCTGTGCTCCCGTCCCCGCTCCGGACCTGCCTCCTTCCTGTGCTCCCGCTCCGGACCTGCCTCCTTCCTGTGCTCCCGCTCCCACTCCGGACCTGCCTCCTTCCTGTGCTCCCGCTCCGGACCTGCCTCCTTCCTGTGCTCCCGCTCCCGCTCCGGACCTGCCTCCTTTCTGTGCTCGTGTCCCCGCTCCGGACCTGCCTCCTTTCTGTGCTCCCGTACCCGCTCCGGACCTGCCTCCTTTCTGTGCTCCCGTCCCCGCTCCGGACCTGCCTCCTTCCTGTGCTCCCGTCCTCGCTCCGGACCTGCCTCCTTTCTGTGCTCCCGTCCACGCTCCGGACCTGCCTCCTTTCTGTGCTCCCGTCCCCGCTCCGGACCTGCCTCCTTTCTGTGCTCCCGTCCCCGCTCCGGACCTGCCTACCTTTCTCTGCTCCCATCCCCGCTCCGGACCTGCCTCCTTCCTGTGCTCCCGCTCCGGACCTGCCTCCTTCCTGTGCTCCCGTCCCCGCTCCGGACCTGCCTCCTTCCTGTGCTCCCGCTCCCACTCCGGACCTGCCTCCTTTCTGTGCTCGTGTCCCCGCTCCGGACCTGCCTCCTTTCTGTGCTCCCGTACCCGCTCCGGACCTGCCTCCTTCCTGTGCTCCCGTCCCCGCTCCGGACCTGCCTCCTTCCTGTGCTCCCGTCCTCGCTCCGGACCTGCCTCCTTTCTGTGCTCCCGTCCCCGCTCCGGACCTGCCTCCTTTCTGTGCTCCCGTACCCGCTCCGGACCTGCCTCCTTTCTGTGCTCCCGTCCCCGCTCCGGACCTGCCTCCTTTCTGTGCTCCCGTCCCCGCTCCGGACCTGCCTCCTTCCTGTGCTCCCGTCCCCGCTCCGGACCTGCCTCCTTTCTGTGCTCCCGTCCCCGCTCCGGACCTGCCTCCTTCCTGTGCTCCCGTCCCCGCTCCGGACCTGCCTCCTTTCTGTGCTCCCGTCCCCGCTCCGGACCTGCCTCCTTCCTGTGCTCCCGTCCCCGCTCCGGACCTGCCTCCTTCCTGTGCTCCCGTCCCCGCTCCGGACCTGCCTCCTTTCTGTGCTCCCGTCCCCGCTCCGGACCTGCCTCCTTCCTGTGCTCCCGTCCTCGCTCCGGACCTGCCTCATTTCTGTGCTCCCGTCCCCGCTCCGGACCTGCCTCCTTTCTCTGCTCCCGTCCCCGCTCCGGACCTGCCTCCTTCCTGTGCTCCCGTCCCCGCTCCGGACCTGCCTCCTTTCTGTGCTCCCGTCCCCGCTCCGGACCTGCCTCCTTCCTGTGCTCCCGTCCTCGCTCCGGACCTGCCTCCTTTCTGTGCTCCCGTCCCCGCTCCGGACCTGCCTCCTTTCTCTGCTCCCGTCCCCGCTCCGGACCTGCCTCCTTCCTGTGCTCCCGTCCCCGCTCCGGACCTGCCTCCTTTCTGTGCTCCCGTCCCCGCTCCGGACCTGCCTCCTTTCTGTGCTCCCGTCCCCGCTCCGGACCTGCCTCCTTCCTGTGCTCCCGTCCCCGCTCCGGACCTGCCTCCTTTCTGTGCTCCCGTCCCCGCTCCGGACCTGCCTCCTTTCTGTGCTCCCGTCCCCGCTCCGGACCTGCCTCCTTCCTGTGCTCCCGTCCCCGCTCCGGACCTGCCTCCTTACTGTGCTCCCGCCCCCGCTCCGGACCTGCCTCCTTTCTGTGCTCCCGTCCCCGCTCTGGACCTGCCTCCTTCCTGTGCTCCCGTCCCCGCTCCGGACCTGCCTCCTTTCTGTGCTCCCGTCCCCGCTCCGGACCTGCCTCCTTTCTGTGCTCCCGTCCCCGCTCCGGACCTGCCTCCTTTCTGTGCTCCCGTCCCCGCTCCGGACCTGCCGCCTTTCTCTGCTCCCGTCCCCGCTCCGGACCTGCCTCCTTTCTCTGCTCCCGTCCTCGCTCCGGACCTGCCTCCTTTCTGTGCTCCCGTCCCCGCTCCGGACCTGCCTCCTTTCTGTGCTCCCGTCCCCGCTCCGAACCTGCCTCCTTCCTGTGCTCCCGTCCCCGCTCCGGACCTGCCTCCTTCCTGTGCTCCCGTCCCCGCTCCGGACCTGCCTCCTTCCTGTGCTCCCGGACCTGCCTCCTTTCTCTGCTCCCGTCCCCGCTCCGGACCTGCCTCCTTTCTGTGCTCCCGTCCTCGCTCCGGACCTGCCTCCTTTCTGTGCTCCCGTCCCCGCTCCGGACCTGCCTCCTTTCTCTGCTCCCGTCCCCGCTCCAGACCTGCCTCCTTTCTCTGCTCCCGTCCCCGCTCCGGACCTGCCTCCTTTCTGTGCTCCCGTCCTCGCTCCGGACCTGCCTCCTTTCTGTGCTCCCGTCCCCGCTCCGGACCTGCCTCCTTCCTGTGCTCCCGTCCCCGCTCCGGACCTGCCTCCTTTCTGTGCTCCCGTCCTCGCTCCGGACCTGCCTCCTTTCTCTGCTCCCGTCCCCGCTCCGGACCTGCCTCCTTTCTCTGCTCCCGGACCTGCCTCCTTTCTCTGCTCCCGTCCCCGCTCCGGACCTGCCTCCTTTCTCTGCTCCCGGACCTGCCTCCTTTCTCTGCTCCCGGACCTGCCTCCTTCCTGTGCTCCCGTCCCCGCTCCGGACCTGCCTCCTTCCTGTGCTCCCGTCCCCGCTCCGGACCTGCCTCCTTTCTGTGCTTCCGTCCCCGCTCCGGACCTGCCTCCTTTCTGTGCTCCCGTCCCCGCTCCGGACCTGCCTCCTTCCTGTGCTCCCATCCTCGCTCCGGACCTGCCTCCTTCCTGTGCTCCCGTCCCCGCTCCGGACCTGCCTCCTTTCTGTGCTCCCGTCCTCGCTCCGGACCTGCCTCCTTTCTCTGCTCCCGTCCCCGCTCCGGACCTGCCTCCTTTCTCTGCTCCCGGACCTGCCTCCTTCCTGTGCTCCCTTCCCCGCTCCGGACCTGCCTCCTTCCTGTGCTCCCGTCCCGCTCCGGACCTGCCTCCTTTCTGTGCTCCCGTCCCCGCTCCGGACCTGCCTCCTTCCTGTGCTCCCGTCCCTGCTCCGGACCTGCCTCCTTTCTGTGCTCCCGTCCTCGCTCCGGACCTGCCTCCTTTCTGTGCTCCCGTCCTCGCTCCGGACCTGCCTCCTTCCTGTGCTCCCGCCCCCGCTCCGGACCTGCCTCCTTCCTGTGCTCCCGTCCCCGCTCCGGACCTGCCTCCTTCCTGTGCTCCCGTCCCCGCTCCGGACCTGCCTCCTTCCTGTGCTCCCGTCCCCGCTCCGGACCTGCCTCCTTTCTGTGCTCCCGTCCCCGCTCCGGACCTGCCTCCTTTCTGTGCTCCCGTCCCCGCTCCGGACCTGCCTCCTTCCTGTGCTCCCGTCCTCGCTCCGGACCTGCCTCCTTTCTGTGCTCCCGTCCCCGCTCCGGACCTGCCTCCTTCCTGTGCTCCCGTCCCCGCTCCGGACCTGCCTCCTTCCTGTGCTCCCGCTCCGGACCTGCCTCCTTCCTGTGCTCCCGCTCCCACTCCGGACCTGCCTCCTTTCTGTGCTCGTGTCCCCGCTCCGGACCTGCCTCCTTTCTGTGCTCCCGTACCCGCTCCGGACCTGCCTCCTTTCTGTGCTCCCGTCCCCGCTCCGGACCTGCCTCCTTCCTGTGCTCCCGTCCTCGCTCCGGACCTGCCTCCTTTCTGTGCTCCCGTCCCCGCTCCGGACCTGCCTCCTTCCTGTGCTCCCGTCCCCGCTCCGGACCTGCCTCCTTCCTGTGCTCCCGCTCCGGACCTGCCTCCTTTCTGTGCTCCCGTCCCCGCTCCGGACCTGCCTCCTTCCTGTGCTCCCGTCCCCGCTCCGGACCTGCCTCCTTTCTGTGCTCCCGTCCCCGCTCCGGACCTGCCTCCTTCCTGTGCTCCCGTCCCCGCTCCGGACCTGCCTCCTTCCTGTGCTCCCGTCCCCGCTCCGGACCTGCCTCCTTTCTGTGCTCCCGTCCACGCTCCGGACCTGCCTCCTTTCTGTGCTCCCGTCCCCGCTCCGGACCTGCCTCCTTTCAGTGCTCCCGTCCCCGCTCCGGACCTGCCTACCTTTCTCTTCTCCCATCCCCGCTCCGGACCTGCCTCCTTCCTGTGCTCCCGCTCCGGACCTGCCTCCTTCCTGTGCTCCCGTCCCCGCTCCGGACCTGCCTCCTTCCTGTGCTCCCGCTCCCACTCCGGACCTGCCTCCTTTCTGTGCTCGTGTCCCCGCTCCGGACCTGCCTCCTTTCTGTGCTCCCGTACCCGCTCCGGACCTGCCTCCTTCCTGTGCTCCCGTCCCCGCTCCGGACCTGCCTCCTTCCTGTGCTCCCGTCCTCGCTCCGGACCTGCCTCCTTTCTGTGCTCCCGTCCCCGCTCCGGACCTGCCTCCTTTCTGTGCTCCCGTACCCGCTCCGGACCTGCCTCCTTTCTGTGCTCCCGTCCCCGCTCCGGACCTGCCTCCTTTCTGTGCTCCCGTCCCCGCTCCGGACCTGCCTCCTTCCTGTGCTCCCGTCCCCGCTCCGGACCTGCCTCCTTTCTGTGCTCCCGTCCCCGCTCCGGACCTGCCTCCTTCCTGTGCTCCCGTCCCCGCTCCGGACCTGCCTCCTTTCTGTGCTCCCGTCCCCGCTCCGGACCTGCCTCCTTCCTGTGCTCCCGTCCCCGCTCCGGACCTGCCTCCTTCCTGTGCTCCCGTCCCCGCTCCGGACCTGCCTCCTTTCTGTGCTCCCGTCCCCGCTCCGGACCTGCCTCCTTCCTGTGCTCCCGTCCTCGCTCCGGACCTGCCTCATTTCTGTGCTCCCGTCCCCGCTCCGGACCTGCCTCCTTTCTGTGCTCCCGTCCCCGCTCCGGACCTGCCTCCTTCCTGTGCTCCCGTCCCCGCTCCGGACCTGCCTCCTTACTGTGCTCCCGCCCCCGCTCCGGACCTGCCTCCTTTCTGTGCTCCCGTCCCCGCTCCGGACCTGCCTCCTTCCTGTGCTCCCGTCCCCGCTCCGGACCTGCCTCCTTTCTGTGCTCCTGTCCCCGCTCCGGACCTGCCTCCTTCCTGTGCTCCCGTCCCCGCTCCGGACCTGCCTCCTTTCTGTGCTCCCGTCCCCGCTCCGGACCTGCCTCCTTCCTGTGCTCCCGTCCCCGCTCCGGACCTGCCTCCTTTCTGTGCTCCCGTCCCCGCTCCGGACCTGCCTCCTTTCTGTGCTCCCGTCCCCGCTCCGGACCTGCCGCCTTTCTCTGCTCCCGTCCCCGCTCCGGACCTGCCTCCTTTCTCTGCTCCCGTCCTCGCTCCGGACCTGCCTCCTTTCTGTGCTCCCGTCCCCGCTCCGGACCTGCCTCCTTTCTGTGCTCCCGTCCCCGCTCCGAACCTGCCTCCTTCCTGTGCTCCCGTCCCCGCTCCGGACCTGCCTCCTTCCTGTGCTCCCGTCCCCGCTCCGGACCTGCCTCCTTCCTGTGCTCCCGGACCTGCCTCCTTTCTCTGCTCCCGTCCCCGCTCCGGACCTGCCTCCTTTCTGTGCTCCCGTCCTCGCTCCGGACCTGCCTCCTTTCTGTGCTCCCGTCCCCGCTCCGGACCCGCCTCCTTTCTCTGCTCCCGTCCCCGCTCCAGACCTGCCTCCTTTCTCTGCTCCCGTCCCCGCTCCGGACCTGCCTCCTTTCTGTGCTCCCGTCCTCGCTCCGGACCTGCCTCCTTTCTGTGCTCCCGTCCCCGCTCCGGACCTGCCTCCTTCCTGTGCTCCCGTCCCCGCTCCGGACCTGCCTCCTTTCTGTGCTCCCGTCCTCGCTCCGGACCTGCCTCCTTTCTCTGCTCCCGTCCCCGCTCCGGACCTGCCTCCTTTCTCTGCTCCCGGACCTGCCTCCTTTCTCTGCTCCCGTCCCCGCTCCGGACCTGCCTCCTTTCTCTGCTCCCGGACCTGCCTCCTTCCTGTGCTCCCGTCCCCGCTCCGGACCTGCCTCCTTCCTGTGCTCCCGTCCCCGCTCCGGACCTGCCTCCTTTCTGTGCTTCCGTCCCCGCTCCGGACCTGCCTCCTTTCTGTGCTCCCGTCCCCGCTCCGGACCTGCCTCCTTCCTGTGCTCCCATCCTCGCTCCGGACCTGCCTCCTTCCTGTGCTCCCGTCCCCGCTCCGGACCTGCCTCCTTTCTGTGCTCCCGTCCTCGCTCCGGACCTGCCTCCTTTCTCTGCTCCCGTCCCCGCTCCGGACCTGCCTCCTTTCTCTGCTCCCGGACCTGCCTCCTTCCTGTGCTCCCGTCCCCGCTCCGGACCTGCCTCCTTCCTGTGCTCCCGTCCCGCTCCGGACCTGCCTCCTTTCTGTGCTCCCGTCCCCGCTCCGGACCTGCCTCCTTCCTGTGCTCCCGTCCCTGCTCCGGACCTGCCTCCTTTCTGTGCTCCCGTCCTCTCTCCGGACCTGCCTCCTTTCTGTGCTCCCGTCCTCGCTCCGGACCTGCCTCCTTCCTGTGCTCCCGCCCCCGCTCCGGACCTGCCTCCTTCCTGTGCTCCCGTCCCCGCTCCGGACCTGCCTCCTTCCTGTGCTCCCGTCCCCGCTCCGGACCTGCCTCCTTCCTGTGCTCCCGTCCCCGCTCCGGACCTGCCTCCTTTCTGTGCTCCCGTCCCCGCTCCGGACCTGCCTCCTTCCTGTGCTCCCGTCCCTGCTCCGGACCTGCCTCCTTTCTGTGCTCCCGTCCTCGCTCCGGACCTGCCTCCTTTCTGTGCTCCCGTCCTCGCTCCGGACCTGCCTCCTTTCTGTGCTCCCGTCCCCGCTCCGGACCTGCCTACCTTTCTCTGCTCCCGGACCTGCCTCCTTCCTGTGCTCCCGCCCCCGCTCCGGACCTGCCTCCTTCCTGTGCTCCCGTCCCCGCTCCGGACCTGCCTCCTTTCTGTGCTCCCGTCCCCGCTCCGAACCTGCCTCCTTCCTGTGCTCCCGTCCCCGCTCCGGACCTGCCTCCTTTCTGTGCTCCCGTCCCCGCTCCGGACCTACCTCCTTCCTGTGCTCCCGTCCCCGCTCCGGACCTGCCTCCTTTCTCTGCTCCCCGACCTGCCTCCTTTCTGTGCTCCCGTCCCCGCTCCGGACCTGCCTCCTTTCTCTGCTCCCGTCCCCGCTCCGGACCTGCCTCCTTCCTGTGCTCCCGTCCCCGCTCCGGACCTGCCTCCTTCCTGTGCTCCCGTCCTCGCTCCGGACCTGCCTCCTTTCTGTGCTCCCGTCCTCGCTCCGGACCTGCCTCCTTTCTGTGCTCCCGTCCCCGCTCCGGACCTGCCTCCTTCCTGTGCTCCCGTTCCCTCTCCGGACCTGCCTCCTTCCTGTGCTCCCGTCCCCGCTCCGGACCTGCCTCCTTCCTGTGCTCCCGTCCACGCTCCGGACCTGCCTCCTTTCTGTGCTCCCGTCCCCGCTCCGGACCTGCCTCCTTTCTGTGCTCCCGTCCACGCTCCGGACCTGCCTCCTTCCTGTGCTCCCGTCCCCGCTCCGGACCTGCCTCCTTCCTGTGCTCCCGTCCACGCTCCGGACCTGCCTCCTTCCTGTGCTCCCGTACCCGCTCCGGACCTGCCTCCTTTCTGTGCTCCCGTCCCCGCTCCGGACCTGCCTCCTTTCTGTGCTCCCGTCCCCGCTCCGGACCTGCCTCCTTCCTGTGCTCCCGTCCTCGCTCCGGACCTGCCTCCTTTCTGTGCTCCCGTCCACGCTCCGGACCTGCCTCCTTCCTGTGCTCCCGTCCCCGCTCCGGACCTGCCTCCTTCCTGTGCTCCCGTCCCCGCTCCGGACCTGCCTCCTTTCTGTGCTCCCGTCCCCGCTCCGGACCTGCCTCCTTTCTGTGCTCCCGTCCCCGCTCCGGACCTGCCTCCTTTCTGTGCTCCCGTCCCCGCTCCGGACCTGCCTCCTTCCTGTGCTCCCGTCCACGCTCCGGACCTGCCTCCTTCCTGTGCTCCCGTCCTCGCTCCGGACCTGCCTCCTTCCTGTGCTCCCGTCCACGCTCCGGACCTGCCTCCTTCCTGTGCTCCCGTCCCCGCTCCGGACCTGCCTCCTTTCTGTGCTCCCGTCCCCGCTCCGGACCTGCCTCCTTTCTCTGCTCCCGTCGCCGCTCCGGACCTGCCTCCTTTCTCTGCTCCCGTTACCGCTCCGGACCTGCCTCCTTTCTCTGCTCCCGTCCCCGCTCCGGACCTGCCTCCTTCCTGTGCTCCCGCCCCCGCTCCGGACCTGCCTCCTTCCTGTGCTCCCGCCCCCGCTCCGGACCTGCCTCCTTCCTGTGCTCCCGTCCCCGCTCCGGACCTGCCTCCTTTCTGTGCTCCCGTCCCCGCTCCGGACCTGCCTCCTTTCTCTGCTCCCGTCCCCGCTCCGGACCTGCCTCCTTCCTGTGCTCCCGTCCCCGCTCCGGACCTGCCTCCTTTCTGTGCTCCCGTCCCTGCTCCGGACCTGCCTCCTTTCTGTGCTCCCGTCCCCGCTCCGGACCTGCCTCCTTTCTGTGCTTCCGTCCTCGCTCCGGACCTGCCTCCTTCCTGTGCTCCCGTCCCCGCTCCGGACCTGCCTCCTTTCTGTGCTCCCGTCCCCGCTCCGAACCTGCCTCCTTTCTGTGCTCCCGTCCCCGCTCCGGACCTGCCTCCTTTCTGTGCTCCCGTCCTCGCTCCGGACCTGCCTCCTTTCTGTGCTCCCGTCCCCGCTCTGGACCTACCTCCTTCCTGTGCTCCCGTCCCCGCTCCGGACCTGCCTCCTTTCTGTGCTCCCGTCCCCGCTCCGGACCTGCCTCCTTTGTGCTCCCGTCCCTGCTCCGGACCTGCCTCCTTCCTGTGCTCCCGTTCCCGCTCCGGACCTGCCTCTTTTCTCTGCTCCCGTCCCCGCTCCGGACCTGCCTCCTTCCTGTGCTCCCGTCCCCGCTCCGGACCTGCCTCCTTTCTGTGCTCCCGACCCCGCTCCGGACCTGCCTCCTTTCTGTGCTCCCGTTCCCGCTCCGGACCTGCCTCCTTTCTCTGCTCCCGTCCCCGCACCGGACTTGCCTCCTTCCTGTGCTCCCGCTCCGGACCTGCCTCCTTCCTGTGCTCCCGTCCCCGCTCCGGACCTGCCTCCTTTCTGTGCTCCCGTCCCCGCTCCGGACTTGCCTCCTTCCTGTGCTCCCGTCCCCGCTCCGGACCTGCCTCCTTTCTGTGCTCCCGTCCCTGCTCCGGACCTGCCTCCTTTCTGTGCTCCCGTCCTCTCTCCGGACCTGCCTCCTTCCTGTTCTCCCGTCCCCGCTCCGGACCTGCCTCCTTTCTGTGCTCCCGTCCCCGCTCCGGACCTGCCTCCTTTCTGTGCTCCCGTCCCCGCTCCGGACCTGCCTCCTTTCTGTGCTCCCGTCCCCGCTCCGGACCTGCCTCCTTTCTGTGCTCCCGTCCCCGCTCCGGACCTGCCTCCTTTCTCTGCTCCCGCCCCGCTCCGGACCTGCCTCCTTTCTGTGCTCCCGTCCCCGCTCCGGACCTGCCTCCTTTCTGTTCTCCCGTCCCCGCTCCGGACCTGCCTCCTTTCTGTGCTCCCGTCCCCGCTCCGGACCTGCCTCCTTCCTGTGCTCCCGTCCCCGCTCCGGACCTGCCTCCTTCCTGTGCTCCCGTCCTCGCTCCGGACCTGCCTCCTTTCTGTGCTCCCGTCCCCGCTCCGGACCTGCCTCCTTTCTGTGCTCCCGTCCCCGCTCCGGACCTGCCTCCTTCCTGTGCTCCCGTCCCCGCTCCGGACCTGCCTCCTTTCTGTGCTCCCGTCCCCGCTCCGGACCTGCCTCCTTTCTGTGCTCCCGTCCCCGCTCCGGACCTGCCTCCTTTCTGTGCTCCCGTCCCCGCTCCGGACCTGCCTCCTTCCTGTGCTCCCGTCCCCGCTCCGGACCTGCCTCCTTTCTGTGCTCCCGTCCCCGCTCCGGACCTGCCTCCTTTCTGTGCTCCCGTCCCCGCTCCGGACCTGCCTCCTTCCTGTGCTCCCGCTCCGGACCTGCCTCCTTCCTGTGCTCCCGCCCCGCTCCTTTCTGTGACACGGAGGTCTCTCTCTCGTGCAGCTGCAGCGCGGGGACTATGACACCTTGCCCGGATACATCCACAACCTGCACACCATGCTGCTCATGGTGCTTAAGCAGGGCTCCGGCCGCCCCCAGGGAGATCACGGCCTCTTCCTGCGCTACCACATCGAGGCCATCACCCTGCGCGGCATCAACAGCTTCCGCCCGTATAAGTACGACATGAACCTCCTGGGAAAGTAAGTATACCCCCCCTCATTACTGTTCCCGACACCTTTATTGGGGTGCGGTATTGTTGGGGTGCGGTTTTGTTGGGGTGAGGTATGATTGGGGTGCGGTATGATTGGGGTGCGGTATGATTGGGGTGTGGTATGATTTGGGTGCGGTATGATTGGGGTGCGGTTTTGTTGGGGTGCGGGATTATTGGGGTGCGGTATTGTTGGGGTCAGTAGAGAAGACGAGATGCAGGATCCCCTGGGGACTGACTCGCCAGGCACGGGAGCTGTTCTTTGTGTCTTCTGTATCGTACCAAGGCTTTCTGTAGTCATTAGTCCATCTTGTCACTACGTAACCTTGTGGTTGGAGGCCATCTTTGTCACCGTCACCATGTGGGGGGGGGGAGGGAGAGGGGGGACAGAGACCATGGGTCCTTTCTGCTTTTATTGTATGTAGAATTGTATTTATATAGCGCTGACAATTTACGCAGCGCCTTATAAAATGACCATACAAGGTAAATAAACGACACATCAGTGGGGATAAGTGCAACACACAAATAACAACGTAAGGCAAAAGGAGACACTGCCACACAGAGCTTACACTCTAAGTGGTATATTGTGAGGCTTACAGATACATTATTATAAGTGCAAACAGGGGAGATGCGGCTCATCTGGAGGTCGTAGCAGAGACTCAGAGTTTAATCAGCTGGTTCTTTAGAGAGATTAGTTTTCAGCTGGGCTCTGAATGTGAAAACTTCAGGTGCTGGACAATTGAGTGGAAGCGCGTTCCACAGGTAGGGAGAGAGGGAAGCGCGTTCCACATGTAGTTAGAGAGGGAATCGCGTTCCACAGGTAGGGAGAGAGGGAAGCGCGTTCCACAGGTAGGGAGAGAGGGAAGCGCGTTCCACAGGTAGGGAGAGAGGGAAGCGCGTTCCACAGGTAGGGAGAGAGGGAAGCGCGTTCCACAGGTAGGGAGAGAGGGATGCCCGTTTCACAGATAGGGAGAGATTAGGGAGGGAAGCGCATTCCACAGGTAGGGAGACAGGGAAGCCCGTTCCACAGGTAGGGAGAGATGGAAGCGCGTTCCACAGGTAGGGAGAGGGAAGCGCGTTCCACAGGCAGGGAGAGATTAGTGAGGGAAGCCCGTTCCACAGGTAGGGAGAAATTAGTGAGGGAAGCCCGTTCCACAGGTAGGGAGAGATTAGGGAAGGAAGCGCGTTCCACAGGTAGGGAGACAGGGAAGCCCGTTTCACAGGTAGGGAGAGATTAGGGAGGGAAGCGCATTCCATAGGTAGGGAGACAGGGAAGCCCGTTCCACAGGTAGGGAGAAATTAGTGAGGGAAGCCCGTTCCACAGGTAGGGAAGCGCGTTCCACTGGTAGGGAGAGATTAGTGGGAGAGGGAAGCGCGTTCCAAAAGTAGGGAGAGATGAGTGAGAGGGAAGCGCGTTCCACAGGTAGGGAGAGATTAGTGAGAGGGAAGCGCGTTCCACAGGTAGGGAGAGATTAGTGAGAGGGAAGCGCGTTCCACAGGTAGGGAGAGATTAGTGAGAGGGAAGCACGTTCCACAGGTAGGGAGAGAGTGAGAGGGAAAGTGTGGTAATTGTGAGAAGTATTGAAAGAGACTGATAGATGAAAATGGGAAAGGGTAATAGTGCAGGACGTAGCCCCGTGGTGGGAGGGACAGACACGGTTGGACATAGCCCCTGGTGGGAGGGACAGACACGGTTGGAGACTGCCCCATGGTGGCAGGGACAGACACTGTTGGAGACTGCCCCGTGGTGGGAGGGACAGACACGGTTGGAGACTGCCCCGTGGTGGGAGGGACAGACACGGTTGGAGACTGCCCCGTGGTGGGAGGGACAGACACGGTTGGAGACTGTCCCCTGGTGGGAGGGACAGACACGGTTGGAGACTGCCCCCTGGTGGGAGGGACAGACACGGTTAGAGACTGCCCCGTGGTGAGAGGGACAGACACGGTTGGAGACTGCCCCGTGGTGGGAGGGACAGACACGGTTGGAGATTGCCCCCTGGTGGGAGGGACAGACACGGTTGGAGACTGCCCCGTGGTGGGAGGGACAGACACGGTTGGAGACTGCCCCGTGGTGGGAGGGACAGACACGGTTGGAGACTGCCCCGTGGTGGGAGGGACAGACACGGTTGGAGACTGCCCCGTGGTGGCAGGGACAGACACGGTTGGAGATTGCCCCCTGGTGGGAGGGACAGACACGGTTGGAGACTGCCCCGTGGTGAGAGGGACAGACACGGTTGGAGACTGCCCCGTGGTGGGAGGGACAGACACGGTTGGAGACTGCCCCGTGGTGGGAGGGACAGACACGGTTGGAGACTGCCCCCTGGTGGGAGGGACAGACACGGTTGGAGACTGCCCCTGGTGGGAGGGACAGACACGGTTGGAGACTGCCCCCTGGTGGGAGGGACAGACACTGTTGGAGACTGCCCCCTGGTGGGAGGGACAGACACGGTTGGAGACTGCCCCGTGGTGGGAGGGACAGACACGGTTGGAGACTGCCCCTGGTGGGAGGGACAGACACGGTTGGAGACTGCCCCCTGGTGGGAGGGACAGACACTGTTGGAGACTGCCCCCTGGTGGGAGGGACAGACACGGTTGGAGACTGCCCCGTGGTGGGAGGGACAGACACGGTTGGAGACTGCCCCCTGGTGGGAGGGACAGACACTGTTGGAGACTGCCCCGTGGTGGGAGGGACAGACACGGTTGTAGACTGCCCCCTGGTGGGAGGGACAGACACGGTTGGAGACTGCCCTGTGGTGGGAGGGACAGACACGGTTGGAGACTGCCCCCTGGTGGGAAGGACAGACACGGTTGGAGACTGCCCCCTGGTGGGAGGGACAGACACGGTTGGAGACTGCCCCCTGGTGGGAGGGACAGACACGGTTGGAGACTGCCCCGTGGTGGGAGGGACAGACACGGTTGGAGACTGCCCCCTGGTGGGAGGGACAGACACGGTTGGAGACTGCTCCTGGTGGGAGGGACAGACACGGTTGGGGACAGACACGGTTGGACACTGCCCCGTGGTGGGAGGGACAGACACAGTTGGAGACTGCCCCCTGGTGGGAGGGACAGACATGGTTGGAGACTGCCCCCTGGTGGGAGGGACAGACACGGTTGGAGACTGCCCCCTGGTGGGAGGGACAGACACGGTTGGAGACTGCCCCCTGGTGGGAGGGACAGACACGGTTGGAGACTGCCCCCTGGTGGGAGGGACAGACACGGTTGGAGACTGCCCCGTGGTGGGAGGGACAGACACGGTTGGAGACTGCCCCGTGGTGGGAGGGACAGACACGGTTGGAGACTGCCCCGTGGTGGGAGGGACAGACACGGTTGGAGACTGCCCCGTGGTGGCAGGGACAGACACGGTTGGAGATTGCCCCCTGGTGGGAGGGACAGACACGGTTGGAGACTGCCCCGTGGTGAGAGGGACAGACACGGTTGGAGACTGCCCCGTGGTGGGAGGGACAGACACGGTTGGAGACTGCCCCGTGGTGGGAGGGACAGACACGGTTGGAGACTGCCCCCTGGTGGGAGGGACAGACACGGTTGGAGACTGCCCCTGGTGGGAGGGACAGACACGGTTGGAGACTGCCCCCTGGTGGGAGGGACAGACACTGTTGGAGACTGCCCCCTGGTGGGAGGGACAGACACGGTTGGAGACTGCCCCGTGGTGGGAGGGACAGACACGGTTGGAGACTGCCCCTGGTGGGAGGGACAGACACGGTTGGAGACTGCCCCCTGGTGGGAGGGACAGACACTGTTGGAGACTGCCCCCTGGTGGGAGGGACAGACACGGTTGGAGACTGCCCCGTGGTGGGAGGGACAGACACGGTTGGAGACTGCCCCCTGGTGGGAGGGACAGACACTGTTGGAGACTGCCCCGTGGTGGGAGGGACAGACACGGTTGTAGACTGCCCCCTGGTGGGAGGGACAGACACGGTTGGAGACTGCCCTGTGGTGGGAGGGACAGACACGGTTGGAGACTGCCCCCTGGTGGGAAGGACAGACACGGTTGGAGACTGCCCCCTGGTGGGAGGGACAGACACGGTTGGAGACTGCCCCCTGGTGGGAGGGACAGACACGGTTGGAGACTGCCCCGTGGTGGGAGGGACAGACACGGTTGGAGACTGCCCCCTGGTGGGAGGGACAGACACGGTTGGAGACTGCTCCTGGTGGGAGGGACAGACACGGTTGGGGACAGACACGGTTGGACACTGCCCCGTGGTGGGAGGGACAGACACAGTTGGAGACTGCCCCCTGGTGGGAGGGACAGACACGGTTGGAGACTGCCCCCTGGTGGGAGGGACAGACACGGTTGGAGACTGCCCCCTGGTGGGAGGGACAGACACGGTTGGAGACTGCCCCCTGGTGGGAGGGACAGACACGGTTGGAGACTGCCCCGTGGTGGGAGGGACAGACACGGTTGGAGACTGCCCCGTGGTGGGAGGGACAGACACGGTTGGAGACTGCCCCCTGGTGGGAGGGACAGACACGGTTGGAGACTGCCCCCTGGTGGGATTGACAGACACGGTTGGAGACGTCCCTCCTTTCTGCCACTTTCCTTGTTCTCCCCAGGACCCTAGAAGGAATGTTCCGGAAACTGAACAACCTATCGGAGCGCCTCCACCAGTCCTACTTCTTCTACCTGATGCCCTCCTTGTCCCGCTTCGTCTCGATCGGGATCTACATGCCGGCCATTGGCTTCATCATCCTCATCCTCATCCTCAAGATATCCTTTGCTACGGCCCAAAAACTAACGCACTACGTGTGATGGAAAAATCCTTCTATCGCGTCATGGTGTGTGAGGGGGAGGCTGGCACTGCCGCTGCCCGCGCTGTACCTGTGCTGTGTGTGTGTGAGGGGGAGGCTGGCACTGCCGCTGCCCGCGCTGTACCTGTGCTGTGTGTGTGTGAGGGGGAGGCTGGCACTGCCGCTGCCCGCGCTGTACCTGTGCTGTGTGTGTGTGAGGGGGAGGCTGGCACTGCCGCTGCCCGCGCTGTACCTGTGCTGTGTGTGTGTGAGGGGGAGGCTGGCACTGCCGCTGCCCGCGCTGTACCTGTGCTGTGTGTGTGTGAGGGGGAGGCTGGCACTGCCGCTGCCCGCGCTGTACCTGTGCTGTGTGTGTGTGAGGGGGAGGCTGGCACTGCCGCTGCCCGCGCTGTACCTGTGCTGTGTGTGTGTGAGGGGGAGGCTGGCAATGCCGCTGCCCGCGCTGTACCTGTGCTGTGTGTGTGTGAGGGGGAGGCTGGCACTGCCGCTGCCCGCGCTGTACCTGTGCTGTGTGTGTGTGTGTGAGGGGGAGGCTGGCACTGCCTGCGCTGTACCTGTGCTGTGTATACATGGTGTAGTAGTGTGTGTGAGGGGGAGGCTGGCACTGCCGCTGCCTGCGCTGTACCTGTGCTGTGTATACATGGTGTAGTAGTGTGTGTGAGGGGGAGGCTGGCACTGCCGCTGCCTGCGCTGTACCTGTGCTGTGTATACATGGTGTAGTAGTGTGTGTGAAGGGAAAGCTGGCACTGCCTGCGCTGTACCTGTGCTGTGTATACATGGTGTAGTAGTGTGTGTGAGGGGGAGGCTGGCACTGCCTGCGCTGTACCTGTGCTGTGTATACATGGTGTAGTAGTGTGTGTGAGGGGGAGGCTGGCACTGCCGCTGCCCGCGCTGTACCTGTGCTGTGTATACATGGTGTAGTAGTGTGTGTGTGAGGGGAGGCTGGCACTGCCGCTGCCCGCGCTGTACCTGTGCTGTGTGTGTGTGAGGGGGAGGCTGGCACTGCCGCTGCCCGCGCTGTACCTGTGCTGTGTGTGTGTGAGGGGGAGGCAGGCACTGCCGCTGCCTGCGCTGTACCTGTGCTGTGTATACATGCTGTAGTAGTGTGTGAGGAGGAGGCTGGCACTGCCGCTGCCCGCGCTGTACCTGTGCTGTGTATACATGGTGTAGTAGTGTGTGAGAGGGAGGCTGGCACTGCCCGCGCTGTACCTGTGCGGTGTATACATGGTGTAGTAGTGTGTGTGAGGGGGAGGCTGGCACTGCCGCTGCCCGCGCTGTACCTGTGCTGTGTATACATGGTGTAGTAGTGTGTGTGAGGGGGAGGCTGGCACTGCCGCTGCCCGCGCTGTACCTGTGCTGTGTATACATGGTGTAGTAGTGTGTGAGAGGGAGGCTGGCACTTCCGCTGCCTGCGCTGTACCTGTGCTGTGTATACATGGTGTAGAAGTGTGTGTGAGGGGGAGGCTGGCACTGCCGCTGCCCGCGCTGTACCTGTGCTGTGTATACATGGTGTAGAAGTGTGTGTGAGGAGGAGGCTGGCACTGCCCGCGCTGTACCTGTGCTGTGTATACATGGTGTAGAAGTGTGTGTGAGGGGGAGGCTGGCACTGCCGCTGCCCGCGCTGTACCTGTGCTGTGTATACATGGTGTAGTAGTGTGTGTGAGGGGGAGGCTGGCACTGCCCGCGCTGTACCTGTGCTGTGTATACATGGTGTAGTAGTGTGTGTGAGGGGGAGGCTGGCACTGCCGCTGCCTGCGCTGTACCTGTGCTGTGTATACATGGTGTAGTAGTGTGTGTGAGGGGGAGGCTGGCACTGCCGCTGCCCGCGCTGTACCTGTGCTGTGTATACATGGTGTAGTAGTGTGTGTGAGGGGGAGGCTGGCACTGCCGCTGCCCGTGCTGTGCCTGTGCTGTGTATACATGGTGTAGGAGTGTGTGTGAGGGGGAGGCTGGCACTGCCCGCGCTGTACCTGTGCTGTGTATACATGGTGTAGTAGTGTGTGTGGGGGGGAGGCTGGCACTGCCCCTGCACGCGCTGTACCTGTGCTGTGTATACATGGTGTAGTAGTGTGTGTGAGGGGGAGGCTGGCACTGCCCGCGCTGTACCTGTGCTGTGTATACATGGTGTAGGAGTGTGTGTGAGGGGGAAGCTGGCACTGCCGCTGCCTGCGCTGTACCTGTGCTGTGTATACATGGTGTAGTAGTGTGTGTGAGGGGGAGGCTGCCGCTGCCCGCGCTGTACCTGTGCTGTGTGTGTGTGAGGGGGAGGCTGGCACTGCCGCTGCCCGCGCTGTACCTGTGCTGTGTGTACATGGTGTAGTAGTGTGTGTGAGGGGGAGGCTGGCACTGCCGCTGCCTGCGCTGTACCTGTGCTGTGTATACATGCTGTAGTAGTGTGTGAGGAGGAGGCTGGCACTGCCGCTGCCCGCGCTGTACCTGCGCTGTGTATACATGGTGTAGTAGTGTGTGAGGGGGAGGCTGGCACTGCCGCTGCCCGCGCTGTACCTGTGCTGTGTATACATGGTGTAGTAGTGTGTGAGAGGGAGGCTGGCACTGCCGCTGCCTGCGCTGTACCTGTGCTGTGTATACATGGTGTAGAAGTGTGTGTGAGGGGGAGGCTGGCACTGCCGCTGCCCGCGCTGTACCTGTGCTGTGTATACATGGTGTAGTAGTGTGTGTGAGGGGGAGGCTGGCACTGCCCGCGCTGTACCTGTGCTGCGTATACATGGTGTAGTAGTGTGTGTGTGAGGGGGAGGCTGGCACTGCCCGCGCTGTACCTGTGCTGTGTATACATGGTGTAGTAGTGTGTGTGAGGGGGAGGCTGGCATTGCCGCTGCCCGCGCTGTACCTGTGCTGTGTATACATGCTGTAGTAGTGTGTGTGAGGGGGAGGCTGGCACTGCCACTGCCCGCGCTGTACCTGTGCTGTGTATACATGGTGTAGTAGTGTGTGTGAGGGGGAGGCTGGCACTGCCGCTGTACCTGTGCTGTGTATACATGGTGTAGTAGTGTGTGTGAGGGGGAGGCTGGCACTGCCCGCGCTGTACCTGTGCTGTGTATACATGGTGTAGGAGTGTGTGTGAGGGGGAGGCTGGCACTGCCGCTGCCTGCGCTGTACCTGTGCTGTGTATACATGCTGTAGTAGTGTGTGTGAGGGGGAGGCTGGCACTTCCGCTGCCCGCGCTGTACCTGTGCTGTGTATACATGGTGTAGTAGTGTGTGTGAGGGGGAGGCTGGCACTGCCCGCGCTGTACCTGTGCTTTGTATACATGGTGTGGTAGTGTGTGTGAGGGGGAGGCTGGCACTGCCGCTGCTCGCGCTGTATCTGTGCTGTGTATACATGGTGTAGTAGTGTGTGTGAGGGGGAGGCTGGCACTGCCGCTGCTCGCGCTGTATCTGTGCTGTGTATACATGGTGTAGTAGTGTGTGTGAGGGGGATGCTGGCACTGCGCTGCCCGCGCTGTACCTGTGCTGTGTATACATGGTGTAGTAGTGTGTGTGAGGGGGAGGCTGGCACTGCCCGTGCTGTACCTGTGCTGTGTATACATGGGGTAGTAGTGTGTGTGAGGGGGAGGCTGGCACTGCCCGCGCTGTACCTGTGCTGTGTATGCATGGTGTAGTAGTGTGTGTGAGGGGGAGGCTGCCGCTGCCAGCGCTGTACCTGTGCTGTGTATACATGGTGTAGTAGTGTGTGTGAGGGGGAGGCTGGCACTGCCGCTGCTCGCGCTGTATCTGTGCTGTGTATACATGGTGTAGTAGTGTGTGTGAGGGGGAAGCTGGCACTGCCGCTGCCCGCGCTGTACCTGTGCTGTGTATACATGGTGTAGTAGTGTGTGTGAGGGGGAGGCTGGCGCTGCCCGCGCTGTACCTGTGCTGTGTATACATGGTGTAGTAGTGTGTGTGAGGGGGAGGCTGGCACTGCCGCTGCCCGCGCTGTACCTGTGCTGTGTATACATGGTGTAGTAGTGTGTGTGTGAGGGGAGGCTGGCACTGCCCGCGCTGTACCTGTGCTGTGTATACATGGTGTAGTAGTGTGTGTGAGGGGGAGGCTGGCGCTGCCCGCGCTGTATCTGTGCTGTGTATACATGGTGTAGTAGTGTGTGTGAGAGGGAGGCTGGCACTGCCCGCGCTGTACCTGTGCTGTGTATACATGGTGTAGTAGTGTGTGTGGGGGGGAAGCTGGCACTGAAGCTGCCCGTGCTGTGCCTGTGCTGGGTATACATGGTGTAGTAGTGTGTGTGAGGGGAGGCTGGCACTGCCCGCGCTGTACCTGTGCTGTGTATACATGGTGTAGTAGTGTGTGTGAGGGGGAGGCTGGCACTGCCGCTGCTCGCGCTGTATCTGTGCTGTGTATACATGGTGTAGTAGTGTGTGTGAGGGGGAAGCTGGCACTGCCGCTGCCCGCACTGTACCTGTGCTGTATATACATGGTGTAGTAGTGTGTGTGAGGGGGGGCTGGCACTGCCCGCGCTGTACCTGTGCTGTGTATACATGGTGTAGTAGTGTGTGTGAGGGGAGGCTGGCACTGCCGCTGTCCGCGCTGTACCTGTGCTGTTTATACATGGTGTAGTAGTGTGTGTGAGGGGGAGGCTGGCACTGCCGCTGCCCGTGCTGTGCCTGTGCTGTGTATACATGGTGTAGTAGTGTGTGTGAGGGGGAGGCTGGCACTGCCCACGCTGTACCTGTGCTGTGTATACATGGTGTAGTAGTGTGTGTGAGGGGGGGGAGGCTGGCACTGCCCGCGCTGTGCCTGTGCTGTGTATACATGGTGTAGTAGTGTGTGTGAGGGGGAGGCTGGCACTGCCCGCGCTGTACCTGTGCTGTGTATACATGGTGTAGGAGTGTGTGTGAGGGGGAAGCTGGCACTGCCGCTGCCCGTGCTGTACTTGTGCTGTGTATACATGGTGTAGTAGTGTGTGTGAGGGGGAGGCTGGCACTGCCGCTGCCCGCGCTGTACCTGTGCTGTGTATACATGGTGTAGTAGTGTGTGTGAGAGGGAGGCTGGCACTGCCGCTGCCCGCGCTGTATCTGTGCTGTGTATACATGGTGTAGTGGGGTGTGTGAGGGAGAGGCTGGCACTGCCGCTGCCCGCGCTGTACCTGTGCTGTGTATACATGGTGTAGTAGTGTGTGTGAGGGGGAGGCTGGCACTGCCGCTGCCCGCGCTGTACCTGTGCTGGGTATACATGGTGTAGTAGTGTGTGTGAGGGGGAGGCTGGCACTGCCACTGCCCGTGCTTTGCCTGTGCTGGGTATACATGATGTAGTAGTGTGTGAGAGGGGGAGGCTGGCACTGCCGCTGCCCGCGCTGTACCTGTGGTGTGTGTGAGAGGGAGGCTGGCACTGCCGCTGCCCGCGCTGTACCTGTGCTGCGTATACATGGTGTAGTAGTGTGTGTGAGGGGAATCTTTTTTATTTTAAATACAAAATAGAATTATTTACAAATACACACAATACTTACTTTTTTTTCTTTTTTGCACCATTTTTCTTTTTGTCCATTTTCTTTCTCCCGGGGGACTCTCTGATGGCAGATTTCTCTTATTCGATGGTCCGGCCATCTCAATGTCCTGAATAGATCCAGACCGATGCGAGGTCTGACTGTCCGACATATCGGGTCTGCGTCATCCATCTTTTCACCCCAACTCTTTTCCTCCAATACCTCATATGTATTGTGCAGCGAGATCTCTTCTTGGACAGTTTCTGTAGTTTTCTTGCTAGCTGAGCTGGTTTGGGCAGCCTTGTTTTTACTTGTTATTGTTTCCCATTCATTATAGCCATCTTTGCGAGGTTTGCCGCCATCTTTGCGCGGTTCGCCGCCATCTTTGCAGGGTTCGCCGCCATCTTTGCAGGGTTCGCCGCCATCTTTGCAGGGTTCGCCGCCATCTTTGCAGGGTTCGCCGCCATCTTTGCAGGGTTCGCCGCCATCTTTGCAGGGTACATCACCTTCCTGAGTAGAATTCTCTGTGTTAGGTACAAAACTCAGATCACTCCTGTGCTCTCCGTCTGACCCCCTTTGGGCTGGAAGCGTATATGTCAGAACCAGAGACTTTAAAACCTCTTCCACAGGTGCAAGTTGAAGGCTTTCTGATGACTCTGTGTCATTCTGCCTGTAATGGTTGTGTTCGGCTTCTGGGCAATCTTTAAAGGAATGACCACATTTATAGCACAGGTTGCAGACAATGTCCTTGTCACACTCAGAGCTGTGATGACCAATAGAACCACACAAAGTGCACCTGATTTTGTCACACGCTGAGCTTAAGTGCCTGGGGGAATCACATTTAAAACACTTTTTAGGCTGTCCCCAATAAAAACATCGCCCGCGATCCCTTCCAATATATATGGCGTTTGGGAGGTGACATGCCACATTGTGTGTGTATCTGAGCTTAACTTTAAACTTGTAGCCCCCATTCCAGAAACCTTCAGCATCCATACTTTTCACTGGACCGGACTGAACATCGCACTGTCTTTGCAGCCCGGTTTAAGGACACTCACTTTAAGTACACTCGCGAGTAAGTACATATCGCCCAATAGGCAAACGGCAGCTCACGCATGCACCTGTCAGCACGTCCTGAACAGCAATACCAGCTCCCTACCTGCACCGAAGCTGTGCGCAAGCGGGGAGACTATAGAGCCTGTTACACATGTGTTATTTACATCAGTTATGCACGTATATGACGATTGCAGTACAGTACATGCATCGATAAGTGGGGAAAGGTACTGTAGTGCTTCACTTTAAGTACATTTTCGCTTTACATACATGCTCCGGTCCCATTGCGTACGTTAATGTGGGGTATGCCTGTATCTTCAACCGCTACAGTCTCAATATCAAAGATAATATTCACTTCCACGGTCACAGGGCGAGAAACCTGGATAACTTTAAAGAATTCCCATTCAGGATTATCCTTCACTTCTCTGTAACGAAACCAGAATTTTGCTAGCCCTTCTGGTGTCTTAAAGCTGACTTCGTAGTTTCTGCTACTAGGAGCATGTAACAAAGCAAACACCTCACTGGGTTGGAAGCCAAGAGAAACTTTGTTCAAGTCTTTTCCTACAACAAATCTGTCCGGTATAGGAACCATATCCCCCCAATAATGCAGCCTGACTACGTTCCTGCGCTTTCTGGCATCATCAAATGACAAATAAGATGTACCTGGGCGTCTTGTACTCCATGCTGACTGCTGTGGGGGAGCTGGCTCAGCCGCTCCTGTTGGTTTTTGCTGCCGTTCCTGCTTCAGCTAAGGACCTTGCTTTTGCCGCTCCTGTTTCTGCTAAGGGCTTTGATGCTGCTGCAGGCTGTATGGATTTCTCTCCCACTTTTGGAATCTCCATTTCTTGCGCCTCAAAAGCCTCTACTGCTTCAGCGTTCTCCACTGCTTCAGCCATTTCTATTTCAGACACTTCTTCCTGTGCCTGGGCTGTTTGCTGCTCTGTCTCAGGTGTATTGCCAGCATCATTCAGGCTCTCAACCTGGGCTGTTTGCTGCATGTCTGCCTTGGGTGTGACTGCTAATTCCTGCACCTGTCTGCAACCATCAGCTGCTTGTAGTCTCTCTGTATCAGGTGCAGTTTCTCTATCTCCGGTGCAGCTGTATGCAGGGTCTCTGCGTCAGGTACAGTTGTTTGCGGGGTCACTGCGTCAGGTGCAGTTGCTTGCAGGGTCTCTGTCTCAGGTGTAGCTGTATTTGCCTGTGCATTAGTGTGTACGTCCTTGCCAATTTGTGGGATAACAATTTTTGTGACCCCCAAGTCTCCTTTTCTCATGCTCTGCCTGCCTTTTACTCCTGGCTTCATTAGACCTTGAGCTGGTTTTAGCCGCAGTTCTCTTACCCGTCTGGTTCTGAGCCGGACTTTCAGTATTCTCCATTTCAGATTCTTTCTGCCCAACATTTTCATTCATCTCTTTTTCCATATTTTCTGACTCTTTCTTTTGCAGAAGTTTCTGCACTTTAGCTTCCAGTGAAACTTTCTTATCCGCATTCAGATTAGCTTAGACCTGGTTCCCACTCCTCTCCCTCCTCCAGGGTCTGCCGCCATCTTGGCTCACAGCTCCTCCCCTTCCTGTGTGTGAGTGGGAGGCTGGCACTGCCGCTGCCCGCGCTGTTCCTGTGCTGTGTATACATGGTGTAGTAGTGTGTGTGAGGGGGAGGCTGGCACTGCCGCTGCCCGCGCTGTACCTGTGCTGTGTATACATGGTGTAGTAGTGTGTGTGAGGGGGAGGCTGGCACTGCCGCTGCCCGTGCTGTACCTGTGCTGTGTATACATGGTGTAGTAGTGTGTGTGAGGGGGAGGCTGGCACTGTCGCTGCCCGCGCTGTACCTGTGCTGTGTATACATGGTGTACTAGTGTGTGTGAGGGGGAGGCTGGCACTGCCGCTGCCCACGCTGTATCTGTGCTGTGTATACATGGTGTACTAGTGTGTGTGAGGGGGAGGCTGGCACTGCCGCTGCCCACACTGTATCTGTGCTGTGTATACATGGTGTAGTAGTGTGTGTCAGGGGCAGGCTGGCACTGCCCGCGCTGTACCTGTGCTGTGTATACATGGTGTAGTAGTGTGTGAGGGGGAGGCTGGCACTGTCGCTGCCCGCGCTGTACCTGTGCTGTGTATACATGGTGTAGTAGTGTGTGTGAGGGGGAGGCTGGCACTGCCGCTGCCCGCGCTGTACCTGTGCTGTGTATACATGGTGTAGTAGTGAGTGTGAGGGGAATCTTTTTTATTTTAAATACAAAATACAAATATTTACAAATACACACAATACTTACAGAATAGCACCCAGAGAATCACATACACATTACATTTATCTTAGAGAGATTCCCTTTTCAAAGATATCTAAACGCATCTCTCCAACCTCTCAGATTCCCCCTGCTTTATACACTTTACTGATAGATAAATAACACAAAGTAATCAGGCAAGTTTCCTGCAAAAAGAAAATCTAATTCTTAATGTCCTTTAGAATAGAAAAGACTTGAGTCTGTATCTTTTTCCCTTAATACAGGCATACCCCGCATTAACGTACGCAATGGGACCGGCGCATGTATGTAAAGCGAAAATGTACTTAAAGTGAAGCACTACCTTTTTTCCCATTTATCAATGCATGTACTCTACTGCAATCGTCATATCCGTGCATAACTGATATAAATAACTCATTTGTAACAGGCTCTATAGTCTCCACACTTGCGCACAGCTTCGGGAAAGGTAGGGAGCTGGTATTGCTGTTCAGGACGTGCTGACAGGCGCATGCGTGAGCTGCCGTTTGCCTATTGGGCGATATGTCCTTACTCGCGAGTGTACTTAAAGTGAGTGTCCTTAAACCGGGGTATGCCTGTACTATACACATTAATTAGTTGCCTCCTTCAGCGGAGAGCGGCACTTTGCATATTTAGTGAATCACCATCACCTTTTTTTTTTTCTTTTTTGCACCATTTTTCTTTTTGACCATTTTCTTTCTCCCGGGGGGACTCTCTGATGGCAGATTTCTCTTATTTGATGGTCCGGCCATCTCAATGTCCTGAATAGATCCAGACCGATGCGAGGTCTGACTGTCCGACATATCGGGTTCTGCGTCATCCATCTTTTCGCCCCAACTCTTTTCCCCCAATACCTCATATGTATTGTGCAGCGAGATCTCTTCTTGGACAGTTTCTGTAGTTTTCTTGCTAGCTGAGCTGGTTTGGGCAGTCTTGTTTTTACTTGTTATTGTTTCCCATTCATTATCGCCATCTTTGCGAGGTTCGCCGCCATCTTTGCAGGGTTCGCCGCCATCTTTGCAGGGTTCGCCGCCATCTTTGCAGGGTTCGCCGCCATCTTTGCAGGGTACATCACCTTCCTGAGTAGAATTCTCTGTGTTAGGTACAAAACTCAGATCACTCCTGTGCTCTCCGTCTGACCCCCTTTGGGCTGGAAACGTATATGTCAGACCCAGAGACTTTAAAACCTCTTCTGCAGGTGCAAGTTGAAGGCTTTCTGATGACTCTGTGTCATTCTGCCCATAATGGTTGTGTTCGGCTTCTGGGCAATATTTAAAGGAATGACCACATTTATAGCACAGGTTGCAGACAATATCCTTGTCACACTCAGAGCTGTGATGACCAATAGAACCACACAAAGTGCACCTGATTTTGTCACACGCTGAGCTTAAGTGCCTGGGGGAATCACATTTAAAACACTTTTTAGGCTGTCCCCAATAAAAACATCGCCCGCGATCCCTTCCAATATATATGGTGTTTGGGAGGTGACATGCCACATTGTGTGTGTACCTGAGCTTAACTTAAAACTTGTAGCCCCCATTCCAGAAACCTTCAGTATCCATACTTTTCACTGGATCGGACAGAACATCGCACTGTCTTTGTAGCCAAAAACATATATCTTCAACCGCTACAGTCTCAATATCAAAGATAATATTCACTTCCACGGTCACAGGGCGAGATACCTGGATAACTTTAAAGAATTCCCATTCTGGATTATCCTTCACTTCTCTGTAACGAAACCAGAATTTTTCTAGCCCTTCTGGTGTCTTAAAGCTGACTTCATAGTTCCTGCTATTAGGAGCATGTAACAAAGCATAAACCTCACTGGGTTGGAAGCCAAGAGAAACTTTCATCAAGTCTTTTCCTACAACAAATCTGTCCGGTATAGGAACCATATCCCCCCAATAATGCAGCCTGACTACGTTCCTGCGCTTTCTGGCATCATCAAATGACATATAAGATGTACCTGGGCGTCTTGTACTCCATGCTGACTGCTGGGGGGGAGCTGGCTCAGCCGCTCCTGTTGGTTTTGCTGCAGTTCCTGCTTCACCTAAGGACTTTGCCTTTGCCGCTCCTGTTTCTGCCAAGGGCTTTGATGCTGCTGCAGGCTGTATGGATTTCTCTCCCACTTTAGGAATCTCCATTTCTTGCGCCTCAAAAGCCTCAACTGCTTCAGCGTTCTCCACTGCTTCAGCCTTTCTATTTCAGACACTTCTTCCTGTGCCTGGGCTGTTTGCTGCTCTGTCTCAGGTGTACTGCCAGCATCATTCAGGCTCTTAGCCTGGGCTGTTTGCTGTGTGTCTGCCTTGGGTGTGGCTGCTAATTCCTGCACCTGGCTGTAACCCTCAGCTGCTTGTAGTCTCTCTGTATCAGGTGCAGTTGCATGCAGTTTCTCTGTCTCCGGTGCAGCTGTATGCAGGGTCCTATCCACAGTGCAATGGACTTACTTTTATTTATCTGGGAATCTGAGATGTCAGAGTATTTTTTAAATTCAGAAAGTATACTTTCATAACATTTTCTTGATGTTATTAGAATAGATACATCATCTGCATACGCTATACATTTTATACAAATCTTTGGTATTGGCTGGATGTCTCTATTGTCTTCTAACATACGTAAAAAAGGGTCTATAGCAAACACATATAGTAAGGGGCTGAGTGGACATCCTTGACGTACTCCTGATCTAATACGAAAGCAGGATCCAATCCAGCCATTTACAATTGGTTTCCCTTCGGCTTTGTCATATAGAGTTTTCAACCATGATATGAACTGAGTTGGCAAACCATAAGTCTCTAAGACACTAAAAAAATACAAATGATTGACTCTATCAAAGGCCTTCTCCTGATCTAAATTAACAATGTAACCTTCTAAGGCCCCACTTTTTGCCTGCTCAAATATCTCTCTGACACTTATAAGACAGATGGCGATCTTCCTTCCTTGGATCCCACAGGACTGGCTCGTACTTATGAGCGTTTCCGCTACAGATCCCAACCTGGTACACAAAATCTTTGCTAGAATTTTATAATCCGTATTCAATAACGCTATTGGGCGCCAGTTTTTTATATCTCTACTGTCACCTTTTTTATACAGTAAAGTTAATATGGACTGAGACTGCGAGGATGATAATCCGGTCTCATTCAAAGCCTCATTGTACAGATCGCTCAGTACTGGGCTCAGAACCTCACAGAAAAACTGATAGAACTCGGAAGTTAAGCCATCAGAACCAGGAGTTTTGTTTTTTCCCAAGGATCTGATAGCTGTTTCTACCTCCGTTACAGAGATGGGGGAAACTATGGCCGCACAATCCTCTGGTTCTGATTTAGGCGTATTACATTGTTTTAAAACTTTGTCAGTGTTGCTTTTTGCTATCTTTTTCCCATTATATATTTTCTCATAAAAAGAAGTCGCCAAGTCAAGTAATTTCGCCGGATCTGTGACAGATTCCTGCTTTTCATCCCATAACTCATATAAAGCCCTCTTCTGTTTCCTTTCTTTACACTGCTCAAAAATATCAGGTGTGAAACGTGTAAAATCCCCACATTCCCCCTCGTGGGTCAGGGAGGAGAGGCGATTATACAGGGAGGAGAGGCGATTATACAGGGAGGAGAGGCGATTATACAGGGAGGAGAGGCGATTATACAGGGAGGAGAGGCGATTATACAGGGAGGAGAGGCGATTATACAGGGAGGAGAGGCGATTATACAGGGAGGAGAGGCGATTATACAGGGAGGAGAGGCGATTATACAGGGAGGAGAGGCGATTATACAGGGAGGAGAGGCGATTATACAGGGAGGAGAGGCGATTATACTGTCACTCCTTCATTTGTCCTTTTATGTCACGGATGTATTCTGCCTTTACCTCTTCCCCGCTTTGTATGGCAGAAAAAGCGCGATATAATTTCAGTCTGAGTGACAAATATTTCTTATACTTCAAATTATGATAATTACGCGCTTTCTTCTTGAAAAAAACCTTAATTTCGTGTTTTGTTTCCTCCCAGCATGCACCAGAGTTTTCATACAAGCTTATTAATGTTAACCTGGCTTCCAGGAGATCTTTACACCTAGCCACGGTCTTATCACACTTTAGGATATTGGCCCGAGAGAGGGGGGGCCTGACCCAGCGAGGGGGGGGGCCTGCCTGACCCAGCGAGAGAGGGGGGGCCTGACCCAGCGAGGGGGGGGGGCCTGACCCAGCGAGAGAGGGGGGGGCCTGACCCAGCGAGAGAGGGGGGGCCTGACCCAGCGAGAGAGGGGGGGGCCTGACCCAGCGAGAGAGGGGGGGCCTGACCCAGCGAGGGGGGACCTGACCCAGCGAGAGAGGGGGGGCCTGACCCAGCGAGGGAGGGGGGGCCTGACCCAGCGAGAGAGGGGGGGGCCTGACCCAGCGAGAGAGGGGGGCCTGACCCAGCGAGAGAGGGGGGCTTGACCCAGCGAGAGAGGGGGGCCTGACCCAGCGAGAGAGGGGGGGGGGCCTGACCCAGCGAGAGAGGGGGGGGGCCTGACCCAGCGAGAGAGGGGGGGCCTGACCCAGCGAGAGAGGGGGGCTTGACCCAGCGAGAGAGGGGGGCCTGACCCAGCGAGAGAGGGGGGCTTGACCCAGCGAGAGAGGGGGGCCTGACCCAGCGAGAGAGGGGGGGGGCCTGACCCAGCGAGAGAGGGGGGGCCTGACCCAGCGAGAGAGGGGGGCCTGACCCAGCGAGAGAGGGGGGCTTGACCCAGCGAGAGGGGGGGGGCCTGACCCAGCGATAGAGGGGGGGGCCTGACCCAGCGAGAGAGGGGGGGCCTGACCCAGCGAGGGGGGGGGCCTGACCCAGCGAGAGAGGGGGGGGCCTGCCTTACCCAGCGAGAGAGGGGGGGGGCCTGACCCAGCGAGAGAGGGGGGGGGGCCTGACCCAGCGAGAGAGGGGGGGGCCTGTCCCAGCGAGAGAGGGGGGGGCCTGACCCAGCGATAGAGGGGGGGGCCTGACCCAGCGAGAGAGGGGGGGCCTGACCCAGCGAGGGGGGGGGCCTGCCTTACCCAGCGAGAGAGGGGGGGGGCCGACCCAGCGAGAGAGGGGGGGGCCCGACCCAGCGAGAGAGGGGGGGGCCCGACCCAGCGAGAGAGGGGGGGGCCTGACCCAGCGAGAGAGGGGGGGGGGCCTGACCCAGCGAGAGAGGGGGGGGGCCTGACCCAGCGAGAGAGGGGGGGGGCCTGACCCAGCGAGAGTGGGGGGGGGCCTGACCCAGCGAGAGAGGGGGGGGCCTGACCCAGCGAGAGAGGGGGGGCCTGACCCAGCGAGAGAGGGGGGGGGCCTGACCCAGCGAGAGAGGGGGGGCCTGACCGAGAGAGGGGGGGCCTGACCCAGCGAGAGAGGGGGGGGCCTGACCCAGCGAGAGAGGGGGGGCCTGACCGAGAGAGGGGGGGCCTGACCCAGCGAGAGAGGGGGGGGGCCTGACCCAGCGAGAGAGGGGGGGGGCCTGACCCAGCGAGAGAGGGGGGGGGCCTGACCCAGCGAGAGAGGGGGGGGCCTGACCCAGCGAGAGAGGGGGGCCTGACCCAGCGAGGGGGGGGGGCCTGACCCAGCGAGAGAGGGGGGGGGCCGACCCAGCGAGAGAGGGGGGGGCCCGACCCAGCGAGAGAGGGGGGGGCCCGACCCAGCGAGAGATGGGGGGGCCTGACCCAGCGAGAGAGGGGGGGGCCTGACCCAGCGAGAGAGGGGGGGGGGCCTGACCCAGCGAGAGTGGGGGGCCGCCTGACCAAGCGAGAGAGGGGAGGCCTGACCCAGCGAGAGAGGGGGGGGGCCTGACCCAGCGAGAGAGGGGGGGCCTGACCGAGAGAGGGGGGGCCTGACCCAGCGAGAGAGGGGGGGGGCCTGACCCAGCGAGAGAGGGGGGGGGCCTGACCCAGCGAGAGAGGGGGGGGGGCCTGACCCAGCGAGAGAGGGGGGGGGCCTGACCCAGCGAGAGAGGGGGGGGGCCTGACCCAGCGAGAGAGGGGGGCCTGACCCAGCGAGAGAGGGGGGGGGCCTGACCCAGCGAGAGAGGGGGGGGGCCTGACCCAGCGAGAGAGGGGGGGCCTTACCCAGCAAGAGAGGGGGGGGGCCTGACCCAGCGAGAGAGGGGGGGCCTGACCCAGCGAGAGAGGGGGGGCCTGACCCAGCGAGAGAGGGGGGGCCTGACCCAGCGAGAGAGGGGGGGGGGCCTGACCCAGCGAGAGAGGGGGGGCCTGACCCAGCGAGGGGGGGGGGCCTGACCCAGCGAGAGAGGGGGGGGGCCTGACCCAGCGAGAGAGGGGGGGGCCTGACCCAGCGAGAGAGGGGGGGGCCTGACCCAGCGAGAGAGGGGGGGCCTGACCCAGCGAGAGAGGGGGGGGCCTGACCCAGCGAGGGGGGGGGGGCCTGACCCAGCGAGAGAGGGGGGGGCCTGACCCAGCGAGGGAGGGGGGGGCCTGACCCAGCGAGAGAGGGGGGGGGCCTGACCCAGCGAGAGAGGGGGGGGCCTGACCCAGCGAGGGGGGGGGGGGCCTGACCCAGCGAGGGGGGGGGGCCTGACCCAGCGAGGGGGGGGGGCCTGACCCAGCGAGGGGGGGGGGGCCTGACCCAGCGAGAGAGGGGGGGGGCCTGACCCAGCGAGAGAGGGGGGGCCTGACCCAGCGAGAGAGGGGGGGCCTGACCCAGCGAGAGAGGGGGGGCCTGACCCAGCGAGAGAGGGGGGCTTGACCCAGCGAGAGAGGGGGGGCCTGACCCAGCGAGAGAGGGGGGCTTGACCCAGCGAGAGAAGGGGGGCCTGACCAAGCGAGGGGGGGGGCCTGATCCTGCGAGGGGGGCCTGACCCAGCGAGAGAGGGGGGGGCCTGACCCAGCGAGAGAGGGGGGGGCCTGACCCAGCGAGAGAGGGGGGGACCTGACCCAGCGAGAGAGGGGGGGCCTGACCCAGCGAGAGAGGGGGGGCCTGACCCAGCGAGGGGCGGGGGGCCTGACCCAGCGAGGGGGGGGGGCCTGACCCAGCGAGAGAGGGGGGGGCCTGACCCAGCGAGAGAGGGGGGGCCTGACCCAGCGAGGGGGGGGGGCCTGACCCAGCGAGAGAGGGGGGGCCTGACCCTGCGAGAGAGGGGGGGGCCTGACCCAGCGAGAGCGGGGGGGGCCTGACCCAGCGAGAGAGGGGGGGCCTGACCCAGCGAGAGAGGGGGGGGGCCTGACCCAGCGAGAGAGGGGGGGGGCCTGACCCAGCGAGAGAGGGGGGGCCTGACCCAGCGAGAGAGGGGGGGCCTGACCCAGCGAGAGAGGGGGGGCCTGACCCAGCGAGAGAGGGGGTCCTGACCCAGCGAGAGAGGGGGGGCCTGACCCAGCGAGAGAGGGGGGGCCTGACCCAGCGAGAGAGGGGGGGGCCTGACCCAGCGAGAGAGGGGGGGGCCTGACCCAGCGAGAGAGGGGGGGGCCTGACCCAGCGAGAGAGGGGGGGGCCTGACCCAGCGAGAGAGGGGGGGGGCCTGACCCAGCGAGAGAGGGGGGCCCTGACCCAGCGAGAGAGGGGGGGGCCTGACCCAGCGAGGGGGGCCTGACCCAGCGAGAGAGGGGGGGGCCTGACCCAGCGAGGGGGGCCTGACCCAGCGAGGGAGGGGGGGCCTGACCCAGCGAGAGAGGGGGGGCCTGACCCAGCGAGGGGGGGGGGGCCTGACCCAGCGAGAGAGGGGGGGCCTGACCCTGCGAGAGAGGGGGGGGCCTGACCCAGCGAGAGCGGGGGGGGCCTGACCCAGCGAGAGAGGGGGGGCCTGACCCAGCGAGAGAGGGGGGGGGCCTGACCCAGCGAGAGAGGGGGGGGGGCCTGACCCAGCGAGAGAGGGGGGGCCTGACCCAGCGAGAGAGGGGGGGGGCCTGACCCAGCGAGAGAGGGGGGGCCTGACCCAGCGAGAGAGGGGGGCCTGACCCAGCGAGAGAGGGGGGGCCTGACCCAGCGAGAGAGGGGGTCCTGACCCAGCGAGAGAGGGGGGGCCTGACCCAGCGAGAGAGGGGGACCTGACCCAGCGAGAGAGGGGGGGCCTGACCCAGCGAGAGAGGGGGGGGCCTGACCCAGCGAGAGAGGGGGGGGCCTGACCCAGCGAGAGAGGGGGGGGCCTGACCCAGCGAGAGAGGGGGGGGCCTGACCCAGCGAGAGAGGGGGGGCCTGACCCAGCGAGAGAGGGGGGGGGCCTGACCCAGCGAGAGAGGGGGGGGCCTGACCCAGCGAGAGAGGGGGGGGGCCTGACCCAGCGAGAGAGGGGGGGCCTGACCCAGCGAGAGAGGGGGGGCCTGACCCAGCGAGAGAGGGGGGGACCGACCCAGCGAGAGAGGGGGGGGCCTGACCCAGCGAGAGAGGGGGGGACCGACCCAGCGAGAGAGGGGGGGGCCTGACCCAGCGAGAGAGGGGGTCCTGACCCAGCGAGAGAGGGGGGGCCTGACCCAGCGAGAGAGGGGGGGGGCCTGACCCAGCGAGAGAGGGGGGGGGCCTGACCCAGCGAGAGAGGGGGTCCTGACCCAGCGAGAGAGGGGGGGCCTGACCCAGCGAGAGAGGGGGGACCTGACCCAGCGAGAGAGGAGGGGCCTGACCCAGCGAGGGGGGGGGGCCTGACCCAGCGAGAGAGGGGAGGCCTGACCCAGCGAGAGAGGGGGGGCCTGACCCAGCGAGGGGGGGGGGGCCTGACCCAGCGAGAGAGGGGGAGGCCTGACCCAGCGAGAGAGGGGGGGCCTGACCCAGCGAGGGGGGGGGGGCCTGACCCAGCGAGAGAGAGGGGGGCTTGACCCAGCGAGAGAGGGGGGGCCTGACCCAGCGAGAGAGGGGGGGGCCTGACCCAGCGAGAGCGGGGGGGGCCTGACCCAGCGAGAGAGGGGGGGCCTGACCCAGCGAGAGAGGGGGGGGCCTGACCCAGCGAGAGAGGGGGGGGCCTGCCTTACCCAGCGAGAGAGGGGGGGGCCTGACCCAGCGAGAGAGGGGGAGGGCCTGACCCAGCGAGAGAGGGGGGGGGCCTGACCCAGCGAGAGAGGGGGGCCCTGACCCAGCGAGAGAGGGGGGCCCTGACCCAGCGAGAGAGGGGGGGCCTGACCCAGCGAGGGGGGGGGCCTGACCCAGCGAGAGAGGGGGGGGCCTGACCCAGCGAGAGAGGGGGGGGCCTGACCCAGCGAGAGAGGGGGGGCCTGACCCAGCGAGGGGGGGGGGGCCTGACCCAGCGAGAGAGGGGGGGGCCTGACCCAGCGAGAGAGGGGGGGGGCCTGACCCAGCGAGAGAGGGGGGGGGCCTGACCCAGCGAGAGAGGGGGGGGCCTGACCCAGCGAGAGCGGGGGGGGCCTGACCCAGCGAGAGAGGGGGGGCCTGACCCAGCGAGAGAGGGGGGGGGCCTGACCCAGCGAGAGAGGGGGGGGGCCTGACCCAGCGAGAGAGGGGGGGCCTGACCCAGCGAGGGGGGGGGGCCTGACCCAGCGAGAGAGGCGAGGCCTGACCCATCGAGGGGGGGGCCTGACCCAGCGAGAGAGGGGGGGCCTGACCCAGCGAGAGAGGGGGGGGCCTGACCCAGAGAGAGGGGGGGGGGCTGCCCTGACCCAGAGAGAGGGGGGGGCCGCCCTGACCAAGGAGGGGGGGGGGGCCGCCCTGACCAAGGAGGGGGGGGGCCGCCCTGACCCAGCTCAGGAAGTACCCAGAGACAAGGTGGCCGGAGGCCGTGTAACACGTCCTCCTCACACCTCTCCCTCCCTCCTCACACCTCTCCCTCCCTCCTCACACCTCTCCCTCCCTCCTCACACCTCTCCCTCCTCACACCTCTCCCTCCCTCCTCACACCTCTCCCTCCTCACACCTCTCCCTCCCTCCTCACACCTCTCCCTCCTCACACCTCTCCCTCCCTCCTCACACCTCTCCCTCCTCACACCTCTCCCTCCCTCCTCACACCTCTCCCTCCTCACACCTCTCCCTCCTCACACCTCTCCCTCCTCACACCTCTCCCTCCTCACACCTCTCCCTTCTCACACCTCTCCCTCACTCCTGGTGAGGCTGTAACCGCCCTCCCCCCCCCCCCATGCCGCCCCGGGACACGGCCGGAGACGCACCCTCTGCATGTCTAAGGTCATTACCACCGTTTCCTTAACCTGGTGACCACTCTCTGGACCTGTGGATTAAGCTGAGCCGGTCAGAGGGAGTGACGGAGGACGGGGAGACAGCAGGCGGAGGAGAGCAGGTACAGCTGGGTTTGGGGGGGACATGTGAGGGGGGAGCAGGTACACCTGGGTCTGGGGGGGACATGTGAGGGGGGAGCAGGTGCAGCTGGGTCTGGGGGGGACATGTGAGGGGGGAGCAGGTACACCTGGAAGTAGGGGGGGGTCATGAGAGGGGAGCAGGTGCAGCTGGGTCTGGGGGGGAACATGTGAGAGGGGAGCAGGTACGCCTGGAAGTAGGGGGTGGGGGGGTGTACACCTGCATGTGGGGTGGGGGGGGGTACACCTGCATGTGGGGGTGTCATGTGAGGGGAGAGCAAGTACACCTGGATGTGGGGGGGTACATTTGAATGTGTGGGGGGGGGGGGGGGTGATGTGAGGGGAGAGCAGGGATTATGTAAAGTCTTAGAGGGTGAGATTAACCCATTCTCTGCTAGGGGGCGCTGCAGCACATTCTGGAGCCGTGTGTAAGAGGACGCCCCTCTAGTGCCGACGCCCCTCTAATGCCGACGCCCCTCTAGTGCCGACGCCCCTCTAGTGCCGACGCCCCTCTAGTGCCGACGCCCCTCTAGTGCCGACGCCCCTCTAGTGCCGACGCCCCTCTAGTGCCGACGCCCCTCTAGTGCCGACGCCCCTCTAGTGCCGACGCCCCTCTAGTGCCGACGCCCCTCTAGTGCCGACGCCCCTCTAGTGCCGACGCCCCTCTAGTGCCGACGCCCCTCTCATGCCGACGCCCCTCTAATGCCGACGCCCCTCTAATGCCGACGCCCCTCCAACGCCGACGCCCCACCAACGCCGACGCCCCTCCAACGCCGACGCCCCTCCAACGCCGACGCCCCTCCAACGCCGACGCCACGCCGACGCCGACGCCCCTCCAACGCCGACGCCCCTCCAACGCCGACGCCCCTCCAACGCCGACGCCCCTCCAACGCCGACGCCCCTCCAACGCCGACGCCCCTCCAAGGCCGACGCCCCTCCAAGGCCGACGCCCCTCCAAGGCCGACGCCCCTCCAAGGCCGACGCCCCTCCAAGGCCGACGCCCCTCCAAGGCCGACGCCCCTCCAAGGCCGACGCCCCTCCAAGGCCGACGCCCCTCTAATGCCCCTCTAATGCCGACGCCCCTCTAATGCCGACGCCCCTCTAATGCCGACGCCCCTCTAATGCCGACGCCCCTCTAACGCCGACGCCCCTCTAATGCCTCTAAGACTTTCGCTTCCTAATGTAACCCGTACTGTGCCGGTAAGCGCCGGGCCCCTCTCCCGTACTCTGCCGGTAAGCGCAGGGCCCCTCTACCATACTCTGCCGGTAAGCGCAGGGCCCCTCACCCGTACTCTGCCGGTAAGCGCCGGGCCCCTCTCACCCGTACTCTGCCGGTAAGCGCCGGGCCCCTCTCACCCGTACTCTGCCGGTAAGCGCCGGGCCCCTCTCCCGTACTCTGCCGGTAAGTGCCGGGCCCCCCTCTCCCGTACTCTGCCGGTAAGCGCAGGGCCCCTCTCACCCGTACTCTGCCGGTAAGCGCAGGGCCCCTCTCACCCGTACTCTGCCAGTAAGCGCCGGGCCGTGGCGTCGGTGATGGTCACCGTGTTCCTGCCTGCGGTGACCTTCTGACCCTGTCCTTGTGTTTAGGATTCCAGGCCTGGGTTCCTGTCTCTGGTCACCCCCATAGTGATCGCTCACGCCACGGGCCTCTGCCTCTACTACCTGCCCGTCCTGGGCCAGGAGATGGCCACGGAACACTTCCCCGTGTCAGAGTCCGAGGCCGTGGTACTGATCGCCATCGCTATATATGTGGCAGGGCTGGCACTGCCCCACAATACTCACAGGTACTGACCGGGGAGTATTATATACACACACCCAGGGCTGGCACTGCCCCACAATACTCACAGGTACTGACCGGGGAGTATTATATACACACACAGGGCTGGCACTGCCCCACAATACTCACAGGTACTGACCGGGGAGTATTATATACACACCCAGGGCTGGCACTGCCCCACAATACTCACAGGTACTGACCGGGGAGTATTATATACACACACAGGGCTGGCACTGCCCCACAATACTCACAGGTACTGACCGGGGAGTATTATATACACACACCCACTGCTGGCACTGCCCCACAATACTCACAGGTACTGACCGGGGAGTATTATATACACACACCCAGGGCTGGCACTGCCCCACAATACTCACAGGTACTGACCGGGGAGTATTATATACACACACCCAGGGCTGGCACTGCCCCACAATACTCACAGGTACTGACCGGGGAGTATTATATACACACACAAGGCTGGCACTGCCCCACAATACTCACAGGTACTGACCGGGGAGTATTATATACACACACCCAGGGCTGGCACTGCCCCACAATACTCACAGGTACTGACCGGGGAGTATTATATACACACCCAGGGCTGGCACTGCCCCACAATACTCACAGGTACTGACCGGGGAGTATTATATACACACCCAGGGCTGGCACTGCCCCACAATACTCGCAGGTACTGACCGGGGAGTATTATATACACACCCAGGCCTGGCACTGCCCCACAATACTCAAAGGTACTGACCGGGGAGTATTATATACACACACCCAGGGCTGGCACTGCCCCACAATACTCACAGGTACTGACTGGGGAGTATTATTTACACACACCAAGGGCTGGCACTGCCCCACAATACTCACAGGTACTGACCGGGGTGTATTATATACACACACCCAGGGCTGGCACTGCCCCACAATACTCACAGGTACTGACTGGGGAGTATTATACACACACACAGGGCTGGCACTGCCCCACAATACTCACAGGTACTGACCGGGGAGGGCTGGCACTGCCCCACAATACTCACAGGTACTGACCGGGTAGTATTATATACACACACCCAGGGCTGGCACTGCCCCACAATACTCACAGGTACTGACCGGGGAGTATTATATACACACACCCAGGGCTGGCACTGCCCCACAATACTCACAGGTACTGACCGGGGAGTATTATACACACACACACAGGGCTGGCACTGCCCCACAATACTCACAGGTACTGACCGGGTAGTATTATACACACACACACAGGGCTGGCACTGCCCCACAATACTCACAGGTACTGACCGGGGAGTATTATACACACACACAGGGCTGGCACTGGCCCACAATACTCACAGGTACTGACCGGGGAGTATTATATACACACACCCAGGGCTGGCACTGCCCCACAATACTCACAGGTACTGACCGGGGAGTATTATATACACACACCCAGGGCTGGCACTGCCCCACAATACTCACAGGTACTGACCGGGGAGTATTATATACACACACCCAGAGCTGGCACTGCCCCACAATACTCACAGGTACTGACCGGGGAGTATTATACACACACACAGGACTGGCACTGCCCCACAATACTCACAGGTACTGACCGGGGAGTGTTATACACACACAAAGGGCTGGCACTGCCCCACAATACTCACAGGTACTGACCGGGGAGTATTATATACACACACCCAGGGCTGGCACTGCCCCACAATACTCATAGGTACTGACCGGGGAGTATTATATACACACACCCAGGGCTGGCACTGCCCCACAATACTCACAGGTACTGACCGGGGAGTATTATATACACACACCCAGGGCTGGCACTGCCCCACAATACTCACAGGTACTGACCGGGGAGTATTATATACACACACCCAGGGCTGGCACTGCCCCACAATACTCGCAGGTACTGACCGGGGAGTATTATATACACACACCCAGAGCTGGCACTGCCCCACAATACTCACAGGTACTGACCGGGGAGTATTATACACACACCCAGGGCTGGCACTGCCCCACAATACTCACAGGTACTGACCGGGGAGTATTATATACACACACAGGGCTGGCACTGCCCCACAATGCTCACAGGTACTGACCGAGGAGTATTATATACACACACCCAGGGCTGGCACTGCCCCACAATACTCACAGGTACTGACCGGGGAGTATTATATACACACACAGAGCTGACACTGCCCCACAATACTCACAGGTACTGACTGGGGAGTATTATTTACACACACCAAGGGCTGGCACTGCCCCACAATACTCACAGGTACTGACCGGGGTGTATTATATACACACACCCAGGGCTGGCACTGCCCCACAATACTCACAGGTACTGACCGGGGAGTATTATACACACACACACAGGGCTGGCACTGCCCCACAATACTCACAGGTACTGACCGGGTAGTATTATACACACACACACAGGGCTGGCACTGCCCCACAATACTCACAGGTACTGACCGGGGAGTATTATACACACACACAGGGCTGGCACTGGCCCACAATACTCACAGGTACTGACCGGGGAGTATTATATACACACACCCAGGGCTGGCACTGCCCCACAATACTCACAGGTACTGACCGGGGAGTATTATATACACACACCCAGGGCTGGCACTGCCCCACAATACTCACAGGTACTGACCGGGGAGTATTATATACACACACCCAGAGCTGGCACTGCCCCACAATACTCATAGGTACTGACCGGGGAGTATTATACACACACAGGACTAGCAGTGCCCCACAATACTCACAGGTACTGACCGGGGAGTATTATATACACACACCCAGAGCTGGCACTGCCCCACAATACTCACAGGTACTGACCGGGGAGTATTATACACACACACAGGACTGGCACTGCCCCACAATACTCACAGGTACTGACCGGGGAGTATTATACACACACAAAGGGCTGGCACTGCCCCACAATACTCACAGGTACTGACCGGGGAGTATTATATACACACACCCAGGGCTGGCACTGCCCCACAATACTCATAGGTACTGACCGGGGAGTATTATATACACACACCCAGGGCTGGCACTGCCCCACAATACTCACAGGTACTGACCGGGGAGTATTATATACACACACCCAGGGCTGGCACTGCCCCACAATACTCACAGGTACTGACCGGGGAGTATTATATACACACACCCAGGGCTGGCACTGCCCCACAATACTCGCAGGTACTGACCGGGGAGTATTATATACACACACCCAGAGCTGGCACTGCCCCACAATACTCACAGGTACTGACCGGGGAGTATTATACACACACCCAGGGCTGGCACTGCCCCACAATACTCACAGGTACTGACCGGGGAGTATTATATACACACACAGGGCTGGCACTGCCCCACAATGCTCACAGGTACTGACCGAGGAGTATTATATACACACACCCAGGGCTGGCACTGCCCCACAATACTCACAGGTACTGACCGGGGAGTATTATATACACACACACAGAGCTGACACTGCCCCACAATACTCACAGGTACTGACTGGGGAGTATTATTTACACACACCAAGGGCTGGCACTGCCCCACAATACTCACAGGTACTGACCGGGGTGTATTATATACACACACCCAGGGCTGGCACTGCCCCACAATACTCACAGGTACTGACCGGGGAGTATTATACACACACACACAGGGCTGGCACTGCCCCACAATACTCACAGGTACTGACCGGGTAGTATTATACACACACACACAGGGCTGGCACTGCCCCACAATACTCACAGGTACTGACCGGGGAGTATTATACACACACACAGGGCTGGCACTGGCCCACAATACTCACAGGTACTGACCGGGGAGTATTATATACACACACCCAGGGCTGGCACTGCCCCACAATACTCACAGGTACTGACCGGGGAGTATTATATACACACACCCAGGGCTGGCACTGCCCCACAATACTCACAGGTACTGACCGGGGAGTATTATATACACACACCCAGAGCTGGCACTGCCCCACAATACTCATAGGTACTGACCGGGGAGTATTATACACACACAGGACTAGCAGTGCCCCACAATACTCACAGGTACTGACCGGGGAGTATTATATACACACACCCAGAGCTGGCACTGCCCCACAATACTCACAGGTACTGACCGGGGAGTATTATACACACACACAGGACTGGCACTGCCCCACAATACTCACAGGTACTGACCGGGGAGTATTATACACACACAAAGGGCTGGCACTGCCCCACAATACTCACAGGTACTGACCGGGGAGTATTATATACACACACCCAGGGCTGGCACTGCCCCACAATACTCATAGGTACTGACCGGGGAGTATTATATACACACACCCAGGGCTGGCACTGCCCCACAATACTCACAGGTACTGACCGGGGAGTATTATATACACACACCCAGGGCTGGCACTGCCCCACAATACTCACAGGTACTGACCGGGGAGTATTATATACACACACCCAGGGCTGGCACTGCCCCACAATACTCGCAGGTACTGACCGGGGAGTATTATATACACACACCCAGAGCTGGCACTGCCCCACAATACTCACAGGTATTGACCGGGGAGTATTATACACACACCCAGGGCTGGCACTGCCCCACAATACTCACAGGTACTGACCGGGGAGTATTATATACACACACAGGGCTGGCACTGCCCCACAATGCTCACAGGTACTGACCGAGGAGTATTATATACACACACCCAGGGCTGGCACTGCCCCACAATACTCACAGGTACTGACCGGGGAGTATTATATACACACACAGAGCTGACACTGCCCCACAATACTCACAGGTACTGACCGGGGAGTATTATATACACACAGAGCTGGCACTGCCCCACAATACTCACAGGTACTGACCGAGGAGTATTATATACACACACCCACTGCTGGCACTGCCCCACAATACTCACAGGTACTGACCGGGGAGTATTATACACACACCCAGGGCTGGCACTGCCTCACAATACTTACAGGTACTGACCGAGGAGTATTATATACACACACCCAGGGCTGGCACTGCCCCACAATACTCACATGTACTGACCGGGGAGTATTATATACACACACAGGGCTGGCACTGCCCCACAATACTCACAGGTACTGACCGGGGAGTATTATATACACACACCCAGGGCTGGCACTGCCCCACAATACTCACAGGTACTGACCGAGGAGTATTATATACACACACACACCGGGATGGCACTGCCCCACAATACTCACAGGTACTGACCGGGGAGTATTATATACACACACCCAGGGTTGGAACTGCCCCACAATACTCACAGGTACTGACAGGGGAGTATTATATACACACACCCAGGGCTGGCACTGCCCCACAATACTCACAGGTACTGACCGGGGAGTATTATAAACACACACACCCAGGGCTGGCACCTCCCCACAACACTCACAGGTACTGACCGAGGAGTATTATATACACACACCCAGGGCTGGCACTGCCCCACAATACTCACAGGTACTGACCGAGTATTATATATACACTCACACACACAGGGCTGGCACTGCCCCACAACACTCACAGGTACTGACCGGGGAGTATTATATACACACACCCAGGGCTGGCACTGCCCCACAATACTCACAGGTACTGACCGGGGAGTATTATAAACACACACACCCAGGGCTGGCACCTCCCCACAACACTCACAGGTACTGACCGAGGAGTATTATATACACACACCCAGGGCTGGCACTGCCCCACAATACTCACAGGTACTGACCGGGGAGTATTATACACACACCCAGGGCTGGCACTGCCTCACAATACTTACAGGTACTGACCGAGGAGTATTATATACACACACCCAGGGCTGGCACTGCCCCACAATACTCACAGGTACTGACCGAGGAGTATTATATACACACACCCAGGGCTGGCACTGCCCCACAATACTCACAGGTACTGACCGGGGAGTATTATACACACACCCAGGGCTGGCACTGCCTCACAATACTTACAGGTACTGACCGGGGAGTATTATACACACACCCAGGGCTGGCACTGCCTCACAATACTTACAGGTACTGACCGAGGAGTATTATATACACACACCCAGGGCTGGCACTGCCCCACAATACTCACAGGTACTGACCGGGGAGTATTATATACACACACCCAGGGCTGGCACTGCCCCACAATACTCACAGGTACTGACCGGGGAGTATTATATACACACACACACAGGGCTGGCACTGCCGCACAATACTCACAGGTACTGACCGGGGAGTATTATATACACACACACAGGGCTGGCACTGCCCCACAATACTCACAGGTACTGACCGGGGAGTATTATATACACACACAGAGCTGGCACTGCCCCACAATACTCATAGGTACTGACCGGGGAGTATTATACACACACAGGGCTGGCACTGCCCCACAATACTCACAGGTACTGACCGGGGAGTATTATATACACACACCCAGGGCTGGCACTGCCCCACAATACTCACAGGTACTGACCGGGGAGTATTATATACACACACACAGGGCTGGCACTGCCCCACAATACTCACAGGTACTGACCGGGGAGTATTATATACACACACACAGGGCTGGCACTGCCCCACAATACTCACAGGTACTGACCGGGGAGTATTATATACACACACAGAGCTGGCACTGCCCCACAATACTCATAGGTACTGACCGGGGAGTATTATACACACACAGGGCTGGCACTGCCCCACAATACTCACAGGTACTGACCGGGGAGTATTATATACACACACACAGGGCTGGCACTGCCCCACAATACTCACAGGTACTGACCGGGGAGTATTATATACACACACACAGGGCTGGCACTGCCCCACAATACTCACAGGTACTGACCGGGGAGTATTATATACACACACACAGGGCTGGCACTGCCCCACAATACTCACAGGTACTGACCGGGGAGTATTATATACACACACAGAGCTGGCACTGCCCCACAATACTCACAGGTACTGACTGGGGAGTATTATTTACACACACCAAGGGCTGGCACTGCCCCACAATACTCACAGGTACTGACCGGGGTGTATTATATACACACACACAGGGCTGGCACTGCCCCACAATACTCACAGGTACTGACCGGGGAGTATTATATACACACACACAGGGCTGGGACTGCCCCACAATACTCACAGGTACTGACCGGGGAGTATTATAAACACACACACCCAGGGCTGGCACCTCCCCACAACACTCACAGGTACTGACCGAGGAGTATTATATACACACACCCAGGGCTGGCACTGCCCCACAATACTCACAGGTACTGACCGGGGAGTATTATACACACACCCAGGGCTGGCACTGCCTCACAATACTTACAGGTACTGACCGAGGAGTATTATATACACACACCCAGGGCTGGCACTGCCCCACAATACTCACAGGTACTGACCGAGGAGTATTATATACACACACCCAGGGCTGGCACTGCCCCACAATACTCACAGGTACTGACCGGGGAGTATTATACACACACCCAGGGCTGGCACTGCCTCACAATACTTACAGGTACTGACCGGGGAGTATTATACACACACCCAGGGCTGGCACTGCCTCACAATACTTACAGGTACTGACCGAGGAGTATTATATACACACACCCAGGGCTGGCACTGCCCCACAATACTCACAGGTACTGACCGGGGAGTATTATATACACACACCCAGGGCTGGCACTGCCCCACAATACTCACAGGTACTGACCGGGGAGTATTATATACACACATACACAGGGCTGGCACTGCCCCACAATACTCACAGGTACTGACCGGGGAGTATTATATACACACACACAGGGCTGGCACTGCCCCACAATACTCACAGGTACTGACCGGGGAGTATTATATACACACACAGAGCTGGCACTGCCCCACAATACTCATAGGTACTGACCGGGGAGTATTATACACACACAGGGCTGGCACTGCCCCACAATACTCACAGGTACTGACCGGGGAATATTATATACACACACCCAGGGCTGGCACTGCCCCACAATACTCACAGGTACTGACCGGGGAGTATTATATACACACACACAGGGCTGGCACTGCCCCACAATACTCACAGGTACTGACCGGGGAGTATTATATACACACACACAGGGCTGGCACTGCCCCACAATACTCACAGGTACTGACCGGGGAGTATTATATACACACACAGAGCTGGCACTGCCCCACAATACTCATAGGTACTGACCGGGGAGTATTATACACACACAGGGCTGGCACTGCCCCACAATACTCACAGGTACTGACCGGGGAGTATTATATACACACACACAGGGCTGGCACTGCCCCACAATACTCACAGGTACTGACCGGGGAGTATTATATACTCACACACAGGGCTGGCACTGCCCCACAATACTCACAGGTACTGACCGGGGAGTATTATATACACACACACAGGGCTGGCACTGCCCCACAATACTCACAGGTACTGACCGGGGAGTATTATATACACACACAGAGCTGGCACTGCCCCACAATACTCACAGGTACTGACTGGGGAGTATTATTTACACACACCAAGGGCTGGCACTGCCCCACAATACTCACAGGTACTGACCGGGGTGTATTATATACACACACACAGGGCTGGCACTGCCCCACAATACTCACAGGTACTGACCGGGGAGTATTATATACACACACACAGGGCTGGCACTGCCCCACAATACTCACAGGTACTGACCGGGGAGTATTATATACACACACACACAGGGCTGGCACTGCCCCACAATACTCACAGGTACTGACCGGGGAGTATTATATACACACACACAGGGCTGGCACTGCCCCACAATACTCACAGGTACTGACCGGGGAGTATTATACACACACAGGGCTGGCACTGCCCCACAATACTCACAGGTACTGACCGGGGAGTATTATATACACACACCCAGGGCTGGCACTGCCCCACAATACTCACAGGTACTGACCGGGGAGTATTATATACACACACCCAGGGCTGGCACTGCCCCACAATACTCACAGGTACTGACCGGGGAGTATTATATACACACACACAGGGCTGGCACTGCCCCACAATACTCACAGGTACTGACCGGGGAGTATTATATACACACACACAGGGCTGGGACTGCCCCACAATACTCACAGGTACTGACCGGGGAGTATTATAAACACACACACCCAGGGCTGGCACCTCCCCACAACACTCACAGGTACTGACCGAGGAGTATTATATACACACACCCAGGGCTGGCACTGCCCCACAATACTCACAGGTACTGACCGGGGAGTATTATACACACACCCAGGGCTGGCACTGCCTCACAATACTTACAGGTACTGACCGAGGAGTATTATATACACACACCCAGGGCTGGCACTGCCCCACAATACTCACAGGTACTGACCGAGGAGTATTATATACACACACCCAGGGCTGGCACTGCCCCACAATACTCACAGGTACTGACCGGGGAGTATTATACACACACCCAGGGCTGGCACTGCCTCACAATACTTACAGGTACTGACCGGGGAGTATTATACACACACCCAGGGCTGGCACTGCCTCACAATACTTACAGGTACTGACCGAGGAGTATTATATACACACACCCAGGGCTGGCACTGCCCCACAATACTCACAGGTACTGACCGGGGAGTATTATATACACACACCCAGGGCTGGCACTGCCCCACAATACTCACAGGTACTGACCGGGGAGTATTATATACACACATACACAGGGCTGGCACTGCCCCACAATACTCACAGGTACTGACCGGGGAGTATTATATACACACACACAGGGCTGGCACTGCCCCACAATACTCACAGGTACTGACCGGGGAGTATTATATACACACACAGAGCTGGCACTGCCCCACAATACTCATAGGTACTGACCGGGGAGTATTATACACACACAGGGCTGGCACTGCCCCACAATACTCACAGGTACTGACCGGGGAGTATTATATACACACACCCAGGGCTGGCACTGCCCCACAATACTCACAGATACTGACCGGGGAGTATTATATACACACACACAGGGCTGGCACTGCCCCACAATACTCACAGGTACTGACCGGGGAGTATTATATACACACACACAGGGCTGGCACTGCCCCACAATACTCACAGGTACTGACCGGGGAGTATTATATACACACACAGAGCTGGCACTGCCCCACAATACTCATAGGTACTGACCGGGGAGTATTATACACACACAGGGCTGGCACTGCCCCACAATACTCACAGGTACTGACCGGGGAGTATTATATACACACACACAGGGCTGGCACTGCCCCACAATACTCACAGGTACTGACCGGGGAGTATTATATACTCACACACAGGGCTGGCACTGCCCCACAATACTCACAGGTACTGACCGGGGAGTATTATATACACACACACAGGGCTGGCACTGCCCCACAATACTCACAGGTACTGACCGGGGAGTATTATATACACACACAGAGCTGGCACTGCCCCACAATACTCACAGGTACTGACTGGGGAGTATTATTTACACACACCAAGGGCTGGCACTGCCCCACAATACTCACAGGTACTGACCGGGGTGTATTATATACACACACACAGGGCTGGCACTGCCCCACAATACTCACAGGTACTGACCGGGGAGTATTATATACACACACACAGGGCTGGCACTGCCCCACAATACTCACAGGTACTGACCGGGGAGTATTATATACACACACACACAGGGCTGGCACTGCCCCACAATACTCACAGGTACTGACCGGGGAGTATTATATACACACACACAGGGCTGGCACTGCCCCACAATACTCACAGGTACTGACCGGGGAGTATTATACACACACAGGGCTGGCACTGCCCCACAATACTCACAGGTACTGACCGGGGAGTATTATATACACACACCCAGGGCTGGCACTGCCCCACAATACTCACAGGTACTGACCGGGGAGTATTATATACACACACACAGGGCTGGCACTGCCCCACAATACTCACAGGTACTGACCGGGGAGTATTATATACACACACAGGGCTGGCACTGCCCCACAATACTCACAGGTACTGACCGGGGAGTATTATATACACACACAGAGCTGGCACTGCCCCACAATACTCATAGGTACTGACCGGGGAGTATTATACACACACAGGGCTGGCACTGCCCCACAATACTCACAGGTACTGACCGGGGAGTATTATATACACACACACAGGGCTGGCACTGCCCCACAATACTCACAGGTACTGACCGGGGAGTATTATATACACACACAGAGCTGGCACTGCCCCACAATACTCATAGGTACTGACCGGGGAGTATTATACACACACAGGGCTGGCACTGCCCCACAATACTCACAGGTACTGACCGGGGAGTATTATACACACACACACAGGGCTGGCACTGCCCCACAATACTCACAGGTACTGACCGGGGAGTATTATATACACACACACAGGGCTGGCACTGCCCCACAATACTCACAGGTACTGACCGGGGAGTATTATATACACACACACAGGGCTGGCACTGCCCCACAATACTCACAGGTACTGACCGGGGAGTATTATATACACACACAGAGCTGGCACTGCCCCACAATACTCACAGGTACTGACTGGGGAGTATTATTTACACACACCAAGGGCTGGCACTGCCCCACAATACTCACAGGTACTGACCGGGGTGTATTATATACACACACACAGGGCTGGCACTGCCCCACAATACTCACAGGTACTGACCGGGGAGTATTATATACACACACCCAGGGCTGGCACTGCCCCACAATACTCACAGGTACTGACCGAGGAGTATTATATACACACACCCAGGGCTGGCACTGCCCCACAATACTCACAGGTACTGACCGGGGAGTATTATATACACACCCAGGGCTGGCACTGCCCCACAATACTCACAGGTACTGACCGAGGAGTATTATATACACACACCCAGGGCTGGCACTGCCCCACAATACTCACAGGTACTGACCGGGGAGTATTATATACACACACCCAGGGCTGGCACTGCCTCACAATACTCACAGGTACTGACCGGGGAGTATTATATACACACACAGGGCTGGCACTGCCCCACAATACTCACAGGTACTGACCGGGGAGTATTATATACACACACAGAGCTGGCACTGCCCCACAATACTCACAGGTACTACCGGGGAGTATTATATACACACATACAGGGCTGGCACTGCCCCACAATACTCACAGGTACTGACCGAGGAGTATTATACCAGCACACAGGGCTAGCGGAGCATGTGTGAGCTTGCAGACCACGCGGCGCATGTGTTAGCTTGCAGACCACGCGGCGCATGTGTAAGCGTGCAGACCACGTGGAACATGTGTGAGCTTGCAGACCACGCGGAGCATGTGTGAGCTTGCAGACCACGCGGAGCATGTGTAAGCTTGCAGACCACGTGGCGCATGTGTGAGCTTGCAGACCACGCGGCGCATGTGTAAGCGTGCAGACCATGCGGAGCATTTGTAAGCTTGCGGAGCATTTGTAAGCTTGCAGAGCATATGTATGCATGCAGACCACGCGGAGCATGTGTTATCTTTCAGACCACGTGGAGCATGTGTAAGCTTGCGGAGCATATGTATGCATGCAGACCACGCGGAGCATGTGTTATCTTTCAGACCACGCGGAGCATGTGTAAGCTTGCGGAGCATGTGTAAGCTTGCAGACCACGCGGAGCATGTGTAAGCTTGCAGACCACGCAGCGCATGTGTAAGCTTGCAGACCACGCAGCGCATGTGTAAGCTTGCAGATCACGCGGCGCATGTGTAAGCTTGCGAACCACGTGGCGCATGTGTAAGCTTGCAGACTACGCGGAGCATGTGTAAGCTTGCAGACCACGCAGCGCATGTGTAAGCTTGCAGATCACGCGGCGCATGTGTCAGCTTGCAGATCACGCGGCGCATGTGTAAGCTTGCAGACCACGCAGCGCATGTGTAAGCTTGCAGATCACGCGGCGCATGTGTAAGCTTGCGAACCACGTGGCGCATGTGTAAGCTTGCAGACCACGTGGAGCATGTGTAAGCTTGCGGAGCATGTGTAAGCTTGCAGACCACGTGGAGCATGTGTAAGCTTGCGGAGCATGTGTAAGCTTGCGGACCACGTGGCGCATGTGTAAGCTTGCAGACCACGTGGAGCATGTGTAAGCTTGCGGAGCATGTGTAAGCTTGCGGACCACGTGGCGCATGTGTAAGCTTGCGGAGCATGTGTAAGCTTGCGGACCACGTGGCGCATGTGTGAGCTTGCAGACCACGTGTGTTACACCTGGGCTGATGTCGGTTCTGCCTCTGTCCTCCCTTCACAGGGCCCTGAGCGGTGCCGGATCAGAGCAGGGCTGGATGACCCTGAAGCTGATCTCGCTCCTGTACCTGGCGGTGCTGCTGGGCTGCATCGCTCTGATAAACTTCTCTCTGGGCTTCCTGCTTGCCGTCACTATCGTCCCTGTAGCGGCCATCGTCCAACCTGCCGGACCCAAGTAAGTGCCCGCTCCGGCAAATCCCTGATATGGGCGAGTGTTCAGCGCCAGCCGTAATCTCCACCAGCAGAGAGAACCAGAACCGCTCAGCACCAAGTCAGGGGGAGAAACAAACTTCTACCTTTGTTATCACAGATCACAGCAGCACCATCCCTCGCCATAAAGTACTGGGGGATCATAGAAAGACAGAAGTGGGCCGACGCGTTTCTCCCTCTGGGCTTTAAGGGCTATGCAAAATGCAACAGAAGCACATGTCCAAGCGCGGTGTGCAAAGCCCCCAGTCTGTTAGACTGTAGGAACCGTTGTAGTGCCGATAAGAACCCGAACGGGCCGTGTCCTGTGCCGGAGAGAACCTCTCCGTATAATCCGGTACCCGGCAAAACCGGGGACCAACAAACGCCAGAGAGTAGTATCTTCCGATAATATTAGCCACGAATAAGCAATTCGGGTCACAAGCAATGCACAACAAGTAATGGCTGTCTGCCCTGCGCCGACGTCACGCCTGACCCAACGCGTTTCAGGATTTAAACTCTTTCGGTGAGAGTAACGCGTTGGGTAAAGCAGAGCCGAAGTACAGCTCATTACCATATATGTTTTGTCAATTTGATGGAGCATTGGGCACCCGTGTCTCCTGCAATATTAAATTATGATGAAGATACGATGGAGTTTGTCTCTTGCTTTGCTATTTACATGCCACCTTCGCAGTTCCCAGCTTATCACACCGTTCTAGTCGTGTAATAATGCGAGTCGTCCCCTCTCTTCTCTCTCTTCCCAGGGTCCTGTACGCAGCTCTCCTCGTGCTAGTCACTCCAGCCACCACCCTCATGGGCAGCATCTTCCTGTACCGAGAGCTGATAGAGTATCCCGTCAGCTTGCTCGAGTGCTGGCAGCTCTTCCTGCAGGCCATAGCTGGGGGCATGTTGGACCACTACCTCTATGGCTCCATGCTCTTCCCATTCATTGCGCTCTTCGTCTACCCGTGCTGGCTACAGCTCTGGAACGTGGTCTTCTGGAAATGAGCTCCAGCTGGCAGGTGTCGCCCCGAGGGCCCCTTCCTTCCCTGGTTGGATGGACTGAGGCCCAGAAGGACTTTGCATCGGCACATGAGAAGAGGCAGAGGGGTCTCTGTACGGTGTTCAATGTCGGATGGTTTTTCATTTAAACCGGAGCCCGGTCCCATGGGCGCCGGAGATCTCTGTGAGTCTGAAGGAGACACCAGCTCTGTGTCTTTGTTTTGGTGGGAAAGATAACCTAGTTGGGTAAGCGGAGAAGGAGAAACCCTGCAATGGTCTGGGGAGAGGGAGATGTTTGTCTGGATGAGATGGGGAGAGGGAGATGTTTGTCTGGATGAGATGGGGAGAGGGAGATGTTTGTCTGGATGAGATGGGGAGAGGGAGATGTTTGTCTGGATGAGATGGGGAGAGGGAGATGTTTGTCTGGATGAGATGGGGAGAGGGAGATGTTTGTCTGGATGAGATGGGGAGAGGGAGATGTTTGTCTGGATGAGATGGGGAGAGGGAGATGTTTGTCTGGATGAGATGGGGAGAGGGAGATGTTTGTCTGGATGAGATGGGGAGCAGGGTGTTGGTGGATGAGATGGGGAGCAGGGTGTTGGGGATGAGATGGGGAGCAGGGTGTTGGGTGATGAGATGGGGAGCAGGGTGTTGGGGGATGAGATGGGGAGCAGGGTGTTGGGGGGTGAGATGGGGAGCAGGGTGTTGGTGCATGAGAATTTTATGGACTTCTTTGTTTCATTTGGTCTTTTGTATGTTTTTGAGGGATAAAGTGTGAGATTATCTGACATCGTTCACTCCCATTGCCTGAGCTGGGAAACAGTGAGGGGCACGAGTCACAATCTGCGAGTGACCTTCGCGGCTACTGGAACTCCAAAGCACTTCTCCTTTATCTCTTAAAAGAACACGCAAAGTCACACGAGTCTCTTTTCTGTGTCCTTTTATTATTATTATCCCGTTCCTCAGCACTGGTAGAAACAGGAGACCGCTCACAGGGCTGAGTGTTTCCCATGTATTGCTGTTGTAAGCCCAGAAGTCAAACCTCCCGTCCCCAGCACCCTTTCCCTCCCGTCCCCAGCACCCTTTCCCTCCCGTCCCCAGCACCCTTTCCCTCCCGTCCCCAGCACCCTTTCCCTCCCGTCCCCAGCACCCTTTCCCTCCCGTCCCCAGCACCCTTTCCCTCCCGTCCCCAGCACCCTTTCCCTCCCGTCCCCAGCACCCTTTCCCTCCCAGTAACATGATGCGCTTTAGTCGACCAGATGGAAAGTTCTTCAGCAATGTGATTATCACAAACCTTTACACCTCCCACGTCTCTTCGGCGCTGCAGGGATACAACCAACATGTGCAAGGTGAAGAAGAGACTTGTGAGCTATATACAGTTTATTCACTTATTCTGTGCTGCACACGTGTTCAGTATGATGAACGGTTCGGTCAGGCGGGGAGGGGGCTGTCCCGGGTACATGACCGCAGAGCACTTTGTAAGCATATACCGTTTAAAGCAAATATTGGGCTGTATTTGTCCCTTGTGCAGCAAAGCACACATTCCTGTGTGGGAGGTCTGGGAATAGGGAGGTATTTGGCGATGGGGAGTTTCCACATCCCCAATCCAAGCCTGTCCTTATCAGAGCCAAATATAGGGGGGGACTGAAACGGGAGCAGCCAGGGGAACGAGCCCCCCCCCCCCCCCCCACATCCCCATTCACAAGGGTCACAAAGCAGCAGGGGTTTTAAATGGTTACAGGTGTGACATTTTGGTAAAAGATGCATCAAGGTGTGACCCCTTAACCTGGTTACTGATATTGGCATCTTTTGCTTCTAGGAGAGACCGCCCCTTTAACACTTTGGGGGCTGGAAGGTGATCACATGACCAATCTGCCAGTGACATAAAAATGATGTTCTCTTACCGACCAATCACAATCCCTCCTAGGAACAAGAAAAACGCCAGGTTGCCCGGGGGAGTCACCTAATGTGCGTGGCTTCTATAACCCCTCCTTACTCATCAAAATGCTGCACCCCCTCCCCTAACTGCTCCTATAACGCCTCCCCTAACTGCTCCTATAACCCCTCCCTATAACCCCTCTCCTAACTGCTCCTATAACCCCTCTCCTAACTGCTCCTATAACCGCTCCCTATAACCCCTCTCCTAACTGCTCCTATAACCGCTCCCTATAACCCCTCTCCTAACTGCTCCTATAACCGCTCCCTATAACCCCTCTCCTAACTGCTCCTATAACCGCTCCCTATAACCCCTCTCCTAACTGCTCCTACAACCCCTCTCCTAACTGGTCCTATAACCACTCCCTATAACCCCTCTCCTAACTGCTCCTATAACCGCTCCCTATAATCCCTTTCCTAAGTGATCCTATAACCGCTCCCTATAATCCCTCTCCTAACTGCTCCTATAACCCCTCTCCTAACTGCTCCTATAACCGCTCCCTATAATCCCTCCCCTAACTGCTCCTATAACGCCTCCCCTAACTGCTCCTATAACCCCTCTCCTAACTGCTCCTATAACCCCTCCTTACAACTCATCGAAATGCTGTAACCCCTCTCCTAACTGCTCCTATAACCACTCCCTATAACTCCTCCCCCAACTGCTCCTATAACCCCTCTCCTAACTGCTCCTATAACCCCTCCTAACCGCTCCCTATAACTCCTCCCCCAACTGCTCCCTATAACTCCTCCCCTAACTGCTCCCTACAACCCCTCTCCTAACTGCTCCTATAACCGCTCCCTATAACTCCTCCCCTAACTGCTCCTATAACCGCTCCCTATAACTCCTCCCCTAACTGCTCCTATAACCGCTCCCTATAATCCCTCTCCTAACTGCTCCTATAACCGCTCCCTATAACCCCTCTCCTAACTGCTCCTATAACCGCTCCCCTAACTGCTCCTATAACCCCTCCCTATAACCCCTCTCCTAACTGCTCCTATAACCGCTCCCTATAACCCCTCTCCTAACTGCTCCTATAACCCCTCTCCTAACTGCTCCTATAACCCCTCCCTATAACCCCTCCTAACTGCTCCTATAATCCCTCTCCTAACTGCTCCTATAACCGCTCCCTATAACTCCTCCCCTAACTGCTCCTATAACCACTCCCTATAACTCCTCCCCTAACTGCTCCTATAACTCCTCCCATAACTGCTCCTATAATGCCTCCCTTAACTGCCCCGCTAAGTGTTTCTATAGCTCCTCCCCTAACTGTTTATAGCTCCTCCCCTAACTGCTATAACTACTCCCTATAACTCCTTCTTATAACCCCTCTCCCAACTGCTCCTATAACTCCTCCCCTAACTGCTCCCCTAACTGCTATAACTCCTCCCCTAACTGCTATAATCGCTCCCTATAACTGCTATCAGAGCGATGCCAGTCTTCTGAAGCTGGGCAAGTGGGGATTCTGAATCAGCCAAGAGCCATGCGCAAGATTGCCACCTTAGCCACTTGCTATTCAGAAGCCACCCGCTGGGTCAGGTTCCTCCAAGGTCTGGTGGGGTAAATGGGAGCCCAGAGGACTTCCATTCATCCCAGGACGTGGGTACTTGAGCCCTTCCCTCCTGCCCAAATGTTCTTCACACCTCTGGCATCCTCTGTGGCTTTCATCTCCGATGTCTGAGTAGACATGCTGGCACCAAGCTGGTAACCCAGTGACTCATTCAGAACATTGGTTCTGAAAGTCCCAGCTTAAAATACCGTGCACAACAGTACATACCGTATTAAACAACTATTAATACAATATACTGTTTCCTGTCCAAGGTCTCTGGGTATGGGGAATAGAATAAAAGCGGCACTGTATTTTCTATTAGCCTTTATTCCCCACACACTGTCTAACAGGCTTGGACTGGACTTTAAAAATCCCCTCACAACTTTATATATGGTTGGAGCACCCCAGAACCTCTATACTGGTTCTGAGTGACCTGGGAATCCCCCTTAAACTAAGGACCTCATAGTTACAGGGACACCAAACATCCCTATGTCCCATTTACCTTTCTGGGCTGTGCTGAAGCAGGGAACCCTAGCGGTGAGTCGCGCAAGCGTTTTCAAGGGGAGATATTGCCGGGGCAATGTGCCTATATGTATCCCGGAATCAGGCATGATTCTCGGATATATTTTTGGGGTATCCAGCAACTCTGGACCCCGATTATCTAGACACATTCTGACAACACTTTCTCCGCAAAACCTCCAGTGAAACTCATAGCCCAGCACTCCCTGCTCGCTGGCACTCCCTGCTCGCTGGCACTCCCTGGGCGCTGGCACTCCCTGCTTGCTGGCACCCTGCTCGCTGGCATCCCTGGAAAGGTAAAAACGCATTCTGTATTGTTGCATAATTACATGGCATGTATATACAACAGTTAGGCTCAAGAGCTAACACTCTGGAACCCCAAAATATGGATCAGAGGTAACCAAACGGGCGTAACCTTTATTAGTGCGCCTGGTTACCCCCTCACCGTTACAATAACTCCTCCCCAACTGCTCCTATTACGCTTCCTATAACTCCCGCCTAACTGCTCCCTTTAACTAGTCCCATAAATGCTTATATAGCTGCTCTGTATAACGCCTCCTCTAACTTAGGGGTGTGCAATCTTTCCCTACTGTGCCCCCTTCCTGCTCGCACCCCCCCCCCACCCCCCTTACCGGCTCTCGCGAGGTGACATCACGTTGCCATGCCACCGTGATGTCACATCACGCCGTGTTGCCATGGCGTCGCTAAAGACAAGGTAAGTGAAGTTACAGAGACCTCACGCTATCCCCCGGCATTAATTTAAATGCCTTGGAGGAAGACCCCCTGCTTCCCGAGATACTTCCCTCCGGAGACCCCCTGCTTCCCGAGATACTTCCCTCCGGGGACCCCCTGCTTCCAGAGATACTTCCCTCCGGGGACCCCCTGCTTCCAGAGATACTTCCCTCCGGAGACCCCCTGCTTCCAGGGATACTTCCCTCCGGAGACCCCCTGCTTCCAGAGATACTTCCCTCCGGAAACCCCCTGCTTCCCGAGATACTTCCCTCCGGAGACCCCCTGCTTCCAGAGATACTTCCCTCCGGGGACCCCCTGCTTCCAGAGATACTTCCCTCCGGAGAACCCCTGCTTCCAGAGATACTTCCCTCCGGAGACCCCCTGCTTCCAGAGATACTTCCCTCCGGGGACCCCCTGCTTCCAGAGATACTTCCCTCCGGAGACCCCCCGCTTCCAGAGATACTTCCCTCCGGAGACCCCCTGCTTCCAGAGATACTTCCCTCCGGAGACCCCCTGCTTCCAGAGATACTTCCCTCCGGAGACCCCCTGCTTCCAGAGATACTTCCCTCCGGGGACCCCCAGCTTCCAGAGATACTTCCCTCCGGAGACCCCCCGCTTCCAGAGATACTTCCCTCCGGAGACCCCCCGCTTCCAGAGATACTTCCCTCCGGAGACCCCCCGCTTCCAGAGATACTTCCCTCCGGAGACCCCCCGCTTCCAGAGATACTTCCCTCCGGAGACCCCCCGCTTCCAGAGATACTTCCCTCCGGAGACCCCCCGCTTCCAGAGATACTTCCCTCCGGGGACCCCCCGCTTCCAGAGATACTTCCCTCCGGAGACCCCCCGCTTTCAGAGATACTTCCCTCCGGAGACCACCCGCTTCCAGGGTTACTTCCCTCCGGAGACCCCCCGCTTCCAGAGATACTTCCCTCCGGAGACCCCCTGCTTCCAGAGATACTTCCCTCCGGAGACCCCCTGCTTCAAGAGATACTTCCCTCCGGAGACCCCCTGCTTCCAGAGATACTTCCCTCCGGAGACCCCCTGCTTCCAGAGATACTTCCCTCCGGAGACCCCCTGCTTCCAGAGATACTTCCCTCGGGAGACCCCCTGCTTCCAGAGATACTTCCCTCCGGAGACCCCCTGCTTCCAGAGATACTTCCCTCCGGAGACCCCCTGCTTCCCGAGATACTTCCCTCCGGAGACCCCCTGCTTCCCGAGATACTTCCCTCCGGAGACCCCCTGCTTCCAGAGATACTTCCCTCCGGAGACCCCCCGCTTCCAGAGATACTTCCCTCCGGAGACCCCCCGCTTCCCGAGATACTTCCCTCCGGAGACCCCCCGCTTCCAGAGATACTTCCCTCCGGAGACCCCCCGCTTCCCGAGATACTTCCCTCCGGAGACCCCCCGCTTCCAGAGATACTTCCCTCCGGAGACCCCCCGCTTCCAGAGATACTTCCCTCCGGAGACCCCCCGCTTCCCGAGATACTTCCCTCCGGAGACCCCCCGCTTCCAGAGATACTTCCCTCCGGGGACCCCCTGCTTCCAGAGATACTTCCCTCCGGAGATCCCCCGCTTCCAGAGATACTTCCCTCCGGAGACCCCCCGCTTCCAGAGATACTTCCCTCCGGAGACCCCCTGCTTCCAGAGATACTTCCCTCCGGAGACCCCCCGCTTCCAGGGATACTTCCCTCCGGAGACCCCCCGCTTCCAGAGATACTTCCCTCCGGAGACCCCCTGCTTCCAGAGATACTTCCCTCCGGAGACCCCCTGCTTCCAGAGATACGTCCCTCCGGAGACCCCCTGCTTCCAGAGATACTTCCCTCCGGAGACCCCCTGCTTCCAGGGTTACTTCCCTCCGGAGACCCCCTGCTTCCAGAGATACTTCCCTCCGGAGACCCCCTGCTTCCAGAGATACTTCCCTCCGGAGACCCCCTGCTTCCAGAGATACTTCCCTCCGGAGACCCCCTGCTTCCAGAGATACTTCCCTCCGGAGACCCCCTGCTTCCAGAGATACTTCCCTCCGGGGACCCCCTGCTTCCAGAGATACTTCCCTCCGGAGACCCCCTGCTTCCAGAGATACTTCCCTCCGGAGACCCCCCGCTTCCAGAGATACTTCCCTCCGGGGACCCCCCGCTTCCAGAGATACTTCCCTCCGGAGACCCCCCGCTTCCAGAGATACTTCCCTCCGGAGACCACCCGCTTCCAGGGTTACTTCCCTCCGGAGACCCCCCGCTTCCAGAGATACTTCCCTCCGGGGACCCCCTGCTTCCAGAGATACTTCCCTCCGGAGACCCCCTGCTTCCAGGGATACTTCCCTCCGGAGACCCCCTGCTTCCAGAGATACTTCCCTCCGGAAACCCCCTGCTTCCCGAGATACTTCCCTCCGGAGATCCCCCGCTTCCAGAGATACTTCCCTCCGGAGACCCCCCGCTTCCAGAGATACTTCCCTCCGGAGACCCCCTGCTTCCAGAGATACTTCCCTCCGGAGACCCCCCGCTTCCAGGGATACTTCCCTCCGGAGACCCCCCGCTTCCAGAGATACTTCCCTCCGGAGACCCCCTGCTTCCAGAGATACTTCCCTCCGGAGACCCCCTGCTTCCAGAGATACGTCCCTCCGGAGACCCCCTGCTTCCAGAGATACTTCCCTCCGGAGACCCCCTGCTTCCAGGGTTACTTCCCTCCGGAGACCCCCTGCTTCCAGAGATACTTCCCTCCGGAGACCCCCTGCTTCCAGAGATACTTCCCTCCGGAGACCCCCTGCTTCCAGAGATACTTCCCTCCGGAGACCCCCTGCTTCCAGAGATACTTCCCTCCGGAGACCCCCTGCTTCCAGAGATACTTCCCTCCGGGGACCCCCTGCTTCCAGAGATACTTCCCTCCGGAGACCCCCTGCTTCCAGAGATACTTCCCTCCGGAGACCCCCCGCTTCCAGAGATACTTCCCTCCGGGGACCCCCCGCTTCCAGAGATACTTCCCTCCGGAGACCCCCCGCTTCCAGAGATACTTCCCTCCGGAGACCACCCGCTTCCAGGGTTACTTCCCTCCGGAGACCCCCCGCTTCCAGAGATACTTCCCTCCGGGGACCCCCTGCTTCCAGAGATACTTCCCTCCGGAGACCCCCTGCTTCCAGGGATACTTCCCTCCGGAGACCCCCTGCTTCCAGAGATACTTCCCTCCGGAAACCCCCTGCTTCCCGAGATACTTCCCTCCGGAGACCCCCTGCTTCCAGAGATACTTCCCTCCGGGGACCCCCTGCTTCCAGAGATACTTCCCTCCGGAGAACCCCTGCTTCCAGAGATACTTCCCTCCGGAGACCCCCTGCTTCCAGAGATACTTCCCTCCGGGGACCCCCTGCTTCCAGAGATACTTCCCTCCGGAGAACCCCTGCTTCCAGAGATACTTCCCTCCGGAGACCCCCTGCTTCCAGAGATACTTCCCTCCGGAGACCCCCTGCTTCCAGAGATACTTCCCTCCGGAGACCCCCTGCTTCCAGAGATACTTCCCTCCGGGGACCCCCTGCTTCCAGAGATACTTCCCTCCGGAGACCCCCTGCTTCCAGAGATACTTCCCTCCGGAGACCCCCCGCTTCCAGAGATACTTCCCTCCGGGGACCCCCCGCTTCCAGAGATACTTCCCTCCGGAGACCCCCCGCTTCCAGAGATACTTCCCTCCGGAGACCACCCGCTTCCAGGGTTACTTCCCTCCGGAGACCCCCCGCTTCCAGAGATACTTCCCTCCGGAGACCCCCTGCTTCCAGAGATACTTCCCTCCGGAGACCCCCTGCTTCCAGAGATACTTCCCTCCGGAGACCCCCTGCTTCCAGAGATACTTCCCTCCGGAGACCCCCTGCTTCCAGAGATACTTCCCTCCGGAGACCCCCTGCTTCCAGAGATACTTCCCTCGGGAGACCCCCTGCTTCCAGAGATACTTCCCTCCGGAGACCCCCTGCTTCCAGAGATACTTCCCTCCGGAGACCCCCTGCTTCCCGAGATACTTCCCTCCGGAGACCCCCTGCTTCCAGAGATACTTCCCTCCGGAGACCCCCTGCTTCCCGAGATACTTCCCTCCGGAGACCCCCTGCTTCCAGAGATACTTCCCTCCGGAGACCCCCCGCTTCCAGAGATACTTCCCTCCGGAGACCCCCCGCTTCCCGAGATACTTCCCTCCGGAGACCCCCCGCTTCCAGAGATACTTCCCTCCGGAGACCCCCCGCTTCCCGAGATACTTCCCTCCGGAGACCCCCCGCTTCCAGAGATACTTCCCTCCGGAGACCCCCCGCTTCCAGAGATACTTCCCTCCGGAGACCCCCCGCTTCCCGAGATACTTCCCTCCGGAGACCCCCCGCTTCCAGAGATACTTCCCTCCGGGGACCCCCTGCTTCCAGAGATACTTCCCTCCGGAGATCCCCCGCTTCCAGAGATACTTCCCTCCGGAGACCCCCCGCTTCCAGAGATACTTCCCTCCGGAGACCCCCTGCTTCCAGAGATACTTCCCTCCGGAGACCCCCTGCTTCCAGAGATACGTCCCTCCGGAGACCCCCTGCTTCCAGAGATACTTCCCTCCGGAGACCCCCTGCTTCCAGGGTTACTTCCCTCCGGAGACCCCCTGCTTCCAGAGATACTTCCCTCCGGAGACCCCCTGCTTCCAGAGATACTTCCCTCCGGAGACCCCCTGCTTCCAGAGATACTTCCCTCCGGAGACCCCCTGCTTCCAGAGATACTTCCCACCGGAGACCCCCTGCTTCCAGAGATACTTCCCTCCGGGGACCCCCTGCTTCCAGAGATACTTCCCTCCGGAGACCCCCTGCTTCCAGAGATACTTCCCTCCGGAGACCCCCCGCTTCCAGAGATACTTCCCTCCGGGGACCCCCCGCTTCCAGAGATACTTCCCTCCGGAGACCCCCTGCTTCCCGAGATACTTCCCTCCGGAGACCCCCTGCTTCCAGAGATACTTCCCTCCGGAGACCCCCTGCTTCCAGAGATACTTCCCTCCGGAGACCCCCTGCTTCCAGATATACTTCCCTCCGGAGACCCCCCGCTTCCAGAGATACTTCCCTCCGGAGACCCCCTGCTTCCAGAGATACTTCCCTCCGGAGACCCCCCGCTTCCAGAGATACTTCCCTCCGGGGACCCCCCGCTTCCAGAGATACTTCCCTCCGGAGACCCCCTGCTTCCAGAGATACTTCCCTCCGGAGACCCCCCGCTTCCAGAGATACTTCCCTCCGGAGACCCCTTGCTTCCAGGGATACTTCCCTCCGGAGACCCCCTGCTTCCAGAGATACTTCCCTCCGGGGACCCCCTGCTTCCAGAGATACTTCCCTCTGGAGACCCCCCGCTTCCAGAGATACTTCCCTCCGGAGACCCCCTGCTTCCAGAGATACTTCCCTCCGGAGACCTCGTGCTTCCAGAGATACTTCCCTCCGGAGACCCCCATCTTCCAGAGATACTTCCCTCCGGGGACCCCCCGCTTCCAGAGATACTTCCCTCCGGAGACCCCCTGCTTCCAGAGATACTTCCCTCCGGAGACCCCCCGCTTCCAGAGATACTTCCCTCCGGAGACACCCTGCTTCCAGAGATACTTCCCTCCGGAGACACCCTGCTTCCAGAGATACTTCCCTCCGGGGACCCCCTGCTTCCAGGGATACTTCCCTCCGGAGAACCCCTGCTTCCAGAGATACTTCCCTCCGGAGAACCCCTGCTTCCAGAGATACTTCCCTCCGGGGACCCCCTGCTTCCAGAGATACTTCCCTCCGGAGACCCCCTGCTTCCAGAGATACTTCCCTCCGGAGAACCCCTGCTTCCAGAGATACTTCCCTCCGGGGACCCCCTGCTTCCAGAGATACTTCCCTCCGGAGACCCCCTGCTTCCAGGGTTACTTCCCTCCGGAGACCCCCCGCTTCCAGAGATACTTCCCTCCGGAGACCCCCTGCTTCCAGAGATACTTCCCTCCGGGGACCCCCTGCTTCCAGAGATACTTCCCTCCGGGGACCCCCTGCTTCCAGAGATACTTCCCTCCGGAGACCCCCCGCTTCCAGAGATACTTCCCTCCGGGGACCCCCTGCTTCCAGAGATACTTCCCTCCGGAGACCCCCTGCTTCCAGAGATACTTCCCTCCGGAGACCCCCCGCTTCCAGAGATACTTCCCTCCGGAGACCCCCTGCTTCCAGAGATACTTCCCTCCGGGGACCCCCTGCTTCCAGAGATACTTCCCTCCGGGGACCCCCTGCTTCCAGAGATACTTCCCTCCGGAGACCCCCCGCTTCCAGAGATACTTCCCTCCGGGGACCCCCTGCTTCCAGAGATACTTCCCTCTGGAGACCCCCTGCTTCCAGAGATACTTCCCTCCGGAGACCCCCTGCTTCCCGAGATACTTCCCTCCGGAGACCCTGTGCTTCCCGAGATACTTCCCTCCGGAGACCCCCTGCTTCCAGAGATACTTCCCTCCGGAGACCCCCCGCTTCCAGAGATACTTCCTCCGGAGACCCCCCGCTTCCAGAGACACTTCCCTCCGGAGACCCCCTGCTTCCAGATATACTTCCCTCCGGAGACCCCCCGCTTCCAGAGATACTTCCCTCCGGGGACCCCCTGCTTCCAGAGATACTTCCCTCCGGGGACCCCCTGCTTCCAGAGATACTTCCCTCCGGAGACCCCCTGCTTCCAGAGATACTTCCCTCCGGAGACCCCCCGCTTCCAGAGATACTTCCCTCCGGAGACCCCCTGCTTCCAGGGATACTTCCCTCCGGAGACCCCCCGCTTCCAGAGATACTTCCCTCTGGAGACCCCCTGCTTCCAGAGATACTTCCCTCCGGGGACCCCCTGCTTCCAGAGATACTTCCCTCCGGGGACCCCCTGCTTCCAGAGATACTTCCCTCCGGAGACCCCCCGCTTCCAGAGATACTTCCCTCTGGAGACCCCCTGCTTCCAGAGATACTTCCCTCCGGAGACCCCCTGCTTCCAGAGATACTTCCCTCCGGAGACCCCCCGCTTCCAGAGATACGTCCCTCCGGAGACCCCCCGCTTCCAGAGATACTTCCCTCCGGGGACCCCCTGCTTCCAGAGATACTTCCCTCCGGAGACCCCCTGCTTCCAGGGTTACTTCCCTCCGGAGACCCCCTGCTTCCAGAGATACTTCCCTCCGGAGACCCCCCGCTTCCAGAGATACTTCCCTCCGGAGACCCCCCGCTTCCAGAGATACTTCCCTCCGGAGACCCCCCGCTTCCAGAGATACTTCCCTCCGGAGACCCCCCGCTTCCAGAGATACTTCCCTCCGGAGACCCCCCGCTTCCAGAGATACTTCCCTCCGGAGACCCCCCGCTTCCAGAGATACTTCCCTCCGGAGACCCCCTGCTTCCAGAGATACTTCCCTCCGGAGACCCCCCGCTTCCAGAGATACTTCCCTCCGGAGACCCCCTGCTTCCAGAGATACTTCCCTCCGGAGACCCCCTGCTTCCAGAGATACTTCCCTCCGGGGACCCCCTGCTTCCAGAGATACTTCCCTCCGGAGACCCCCTGCTTCCAGAGATACTTCCCTCCGGAGACCCCCGCTTCCAGAGATATTTCCCTCCGGAGACCCCCCGCTTCCAGGGTTACTTCCCTCCGGAGACCCCCTGCTTCCAGAGATACTTCCCTCCGGAGACCCCCCGCTTCCAGGGTTACTTCCCTCCGGAGACCCCCTGCTTCCAGAGATACTTCCCTCCGGAGACCCCCTGCTTCCAGGGTTACTTCCCTCCGGAGACCCCCTGCTTCCAGGGATACTTCCCTCCGGAGACCCCCTTGTGACGGGAGGGGGTAACCAGGCTATCTAATAAAGGTTAACCCCGCTGGTTACCCCTGAACCCATGGGGTCCCTGGTACCTCCATAAGCCAGGGACCCGGGACGGTACATGCAGGAAAATACCATGAACCTGTTTTTTCCTATTTCATGTTCCCTTAGCCCTAGAACTGTGACATTTCTTGTGTGTCCATTTTAAGGGGGATATTTGGGTGGAAATACAATTATTTTGGTTGCAGGAGTTGGGGGGCCAAAGTTGCTGGTAATCATTTAATTCTCCCCAGCGAGCGGGCATGATTTGCCGGTACGCAGGGTGAATTACACTGAGGCTTCCCTGTGTCCCCCAGACTCCTGGATTTCGAGCCCAAATATCCCCAAGTTATTTCCCTTATAAGTATGTAACCCATGTCCCCCCCCCCCCCCCTGGTCGCAGACTGGACCTCTAGGGTGTAGTGAGGGCTGGCTACATGCATGTTGGTGGTGCATACCTGTGAGGAACAGGAGGGCCTGAGTCTCCCACGTTGGTATTGGGGATAACAGGGACAGGCTTCTGGGGTATAGGCCTCCATCTTCTCTAGCAACGGTGCAGCGCCTCCATCTCTATAAGCCCCAGGGATATGGGGTGGAACCCTTACAGAGAATACCCACTCAGGGAAGAGAGATTCCAATCTCACACACAGTCTTAGATAAAAGCAGCAATGTCTTTATTCGCCACCAGCAGATTTACAGCATACAGCAAGACAGGGTACAGGCTTCTCCTTCCTCCAGAAGAACACCCTCAGGATGGGCTGTCTGGAGCTCCAGTACTCCACATCTTCCACCCCAAGGTATAGGCCCTCAGGGTGAGGCTAACTCTCCCCTCCCCCTCTGCAGGGTGAGGGGCATTGGTCCACTTCACTATTGTGCTATCAGCTCTACTCCTCTCCCTGGCATGCTCCAAGCTCAAACTCTGCTTCAGCACTCTCTCTCTGACGTGCAGCACTCCAACACTCCTCTCCAAAAGTACTAACTCACTAACTAACTCCAGACTCACAGGAGCAGCCCACTAAATCGAGACAGCCCTGCCCATCATGATGTCAGCAGGCCCTTCCCCTGGGTCTCTTGCATAAGCCACAGAGTCAGGTGCCTACCTCCACCAATCCTGGCAGGGCTTGAAGCTGGGGAAACCCATGATAGCTACTGGTGGCCTGCCCTTAACAGGACTTACACCAGTAGGAGAAAGATATATAGCCCCTATTTCTTACCGGGGCTACAAGTATAAGGTCCCCCAAAGTATATTCTGTAATAAAGTGTACTTTATATTGTGTTTTGCGTTTACTATAAGGCTCTATACAGACAGCCCAGGCATATCGTTAAGGTGCCAGCTAGTCTGCGTAGAGTCCATAGATGGAGGAGGAGACGGGATGTTGAGAGCTGTCGGGGTGCTAAGTGGATGGGGCAGGGTGGAGTACTGGTTCTGGAGAACAGAGACCTCCTGGGGGGAAACCTTCTGGTCTGCTGGATGCAGTGGCGCCTGCCCAGTGGGAGGCAATGGGCTGACTAAGGAAAAGATGGCGATCGTAGGTGCTTTTCCTATTGGCCAGAACATATGTCCCGCCCACAGCTACCCACCAAGCCTGGCACGGCCATAACCCACCACCGTGTTCCCAACACCGTGTCCCAAGTGTCCCACACCCAACCCCTCAATGTGTGAGACAGCGCTGCCCACTAGTCTAGGTGTAATGATTGGTGCACTTAGTGTAGTAGATACCTGTCGGGTGTTCCAGCCCCCGGGCGCGCCAACGGATAACAGACAGGATCCGCTGATCCAGCGATGAAGTCCGCCTCCGCGATGGAGTCCGCCTCCGCGTAAGGTGGTATCCAGCTGGAGTGTCCCACACGAAGATAGTCTCTAGGATGCAGCAATGGTCTGGTCCCAGACCACAGGCCGCCAGTGCTGCGCAGCATCGCTGCTGTGTCCCTGATACTGAGAAGCTAATGGGGCAGTGTCCCTGTCTAAGGGCCTGTCCCTGTAGCAGCCACAAGCTTTCAGGGGAGTCGGGGCCTACTGGGGGTAGGGTATTCTGGCCTAGTACAGGGGTCATAGACCCCTGCACACATACACCCTCACCTCTCTGTGTCCCAGCTCCGACTGAAACCCGAGGTCTGAGTGCGCCAAATGTATCCAGTCCTGTGCAGGGGAATCAGGCATCCCTATTGGCTGGTTCGCGACATGTGAGTGCAGCCCCTAAGGCTGCTGGGGGTTGTAGTCCCCACAGAGCCTTCACCTCGCGCGCCTGATGTCCTGCTCATGCGCGAACTGCAATGGCTGTCAAGACTCCCTCTGCGCATGTGCCCGCACACCAACATGGCGGCGCCCTGCAGAGAGAGCCGCGGAGCCTCCAGCGATGCGCTCGCCTCCCTAGCAACCCGCTACAGCCCCCCCAGTTATCAGGTAAGCGGAGGAAAGGGGTAAGTGCTGCAGAACCGGGGGACCAGAGGGGACCTGGTTACACCTATAATAAGAAAATAAATATATATTGTGTTAAAATTATAACCCGTAACCCGTTGTAGCCGGGACCCTTTTACCACCATTGGTTGTTGTGGGGTGGGAGAGGCTGCACCTAGGGAACGCTCCGATAACGGAGGTTCCGCGTAGAGGGAGCCGCCATGTTAAGGTTGGCGCAGGCGCAGATCTGGTCCGGCAGGAGGTTGCGCATGCGCGGGACAAAGTGAGATAAGCCCGCGAAGGAGGAGAGCTCGGATAGGAGGGAGGTTGGGGAACTACGGGTCCCATCAGCCCCACGGGTCCCCGTGACGTGCAAGGACCAATCAGGTGCGAGGAAGGGAGGAAAAGGAGGTGGGGGCGCTCACGTTGTGTCAGAGCTGGCTGTAGGAGGAAGGAGAAGGAGCTTCGGTGTAGGGAGGCAGTCCTCCCCCTACCTAGGCCTCATGCCCCAGGCCCAGTTAGGACCTGAGCCCCAGTAGTGTGAAGCTGAGTTAGGGACTGGCCACAGACAGGTTCCGGATTCCCTTGCTGTTACGTGATCGCTACCGGGACAGTTCTAAGTCGGCGGGAGGTCTGGGCGCAGACCCCGCTACCAAGTTGCTACGTGTCTGGGTGGGATCGCCCCGGATACCTACAGGTGACGTCATCTAGGCCCACGCTGATCCTTTGTGAAGACTGTTGCAGGACCGGGTACAGGAGTGCCCGGCAGGTAAACGTCAAGTGCACCAACGGTACCATCATTCACTCAGGACACGGTGGCTGCGCAGTCACATACATATACATTCACTGTCTCACTGGAGGGTGGGGGGACTTATTACCAGAGGGAACTGGACACGGGGTGGGATCACCCGGTGAAGGGAGGGGGAGAGTGAGCGTTCGGCAGGACGCTGAGTGTAGTGTCCCCTCACAGAGGGACACCGGTTTCTGATAGAATAAGAGAGAGGTTGTGTCATTGAGTTCGGGCCAGTAAAGTTAATTGGTTAAGGTATATTGCTGTGTGTGTGTGTTAATGTACATAAGTTCCTGCGAAGAACCCCTTCCCCTCGGGCGGAAGCTGTCGCAGGTGGAGGCGCTGCACCAAGTTATAAGTATTGTACGTACCCCAGGCTCTCCGTGGCGGAGGCTCAGGCCCTGTGAGCCTGCAGGTTATACAGCATATGGTAGTGGCCTGCGTTCGCTAGGAACCAGAGCTACACCGTATTGCTGTTTTAAGCAATGCGATTCCCCTCCACATGTAAAGAATTACAATGGATGTGTTCAAGTGTCCCACCCAAAGCGTAAAGTCCTTTTTATAAAGATCACCAAGGTGAATATTATTGCAACATTCACCCAAATAAACACACACAGTGCCAGGGAATCGGTAACCTATTGCACACGGCTGATAAACAAGAGGGTGATAAATTAGCGGCTACACCTCAATCTGCTCCAGGAAAGTCCTCTGCAAGACCAGATCCTCCCTGATAACTCCCGGAGCTGGGATACCCATGTACGGTGTCATAGCACGGGGAGCAGACCCCCGGGGATGCAACGAGGAGAGGGAAACACTCTGTGTGGGGGGCACGAGGGACTGCACTGGGGGTTACATTGTTTGTTCCACGGCGTGTGTCTGTGCGACGGGAACATCTGATCAGGGCAGGGCAGCGGACACATTCCACGTCCATATTCTGGATGTATTTCCCGCTCCTCGCCGTAGGCGATTCAGAAACACCCGGAAGGTTTCTCCCACGGCCTCTCTGACGCGGGGGAACATCGCTGACTCCCAGTCGCCGCTCCTGGCGACCTTTTGCCGGGTCACTTTGGGGGTTCGTAGGTCGAGATCTTCCAGCTGAAAAACTGATGCAGAAGTGGGGAACAAAAAGTGCATGAAGTTTATCAACGCCCCAAATCCCGCGATTTCTCCGGAAACCTCTCTCTTTGGTAAATGTGCTGGTTTTTTTGGCAGTACCATTTCCCACGCGTTTCTATGCAAATGCAGCTATTTATAGGAAATAAATGTAGATTCCAACAATTCCAAAAACTAAAAGCAACATTAGTATGTATTTATTATAATATAACGCTGAACCTGCGCTGTACACGTGAACAATACTATACAGGGACGCGTGCGTCTAACTTAAATAGTCATTGTGGGAGGGAGGGCCTGCTCCCAAGAGCTTACAATCTGAGCAGTATGATTTTAGTCCTGCAAACAGTGTGAGTGTCTAATAAAGTGTCAGGGGCAGAAATACTGTGGGACGGGCAGAGAGCACCCTCTGAACACCCACTTCCCAGAGGCTGGCGGGCATTAGGGGAAGACCCCTGGAAGGTTTTCTCCATGAGGTGGGATTGTGGTTGCGTTTTGGAGATGGGGATAGTGGGAGCGCAGGGAAGAGCGGCTAGCAGAACAATCCGCAGAGAGCACGCTGCAGAACAATCCGCAGATAGCGTGCTGCAGAACAATCCGCAGAGAGCGCGCTACAGCGGCGAACGTTCTCAGACGGGACAGAGGAGAGTGGGATTAACCCTTTGAGGGTCCCATGACATAACTGCTACTGTATATCATGAGGCCTGCCGTTCGTTTCCTAGGGGAGATCGCAATCTGGCACGCAGGGAAGAGGGGGGCTCACAAAGGGTTAAACTTATAAATGGGTCATTAACAGCGGATCAGTTATTCACATGCTATTGGCTGAACTCTGATAAGCTGCTGTGACCGTATTGCGAGCGTAACTGGCGTGGGACACAGCATGGCACAGTACCAGCGCACGTCCAGCTGCCAGTCTGGGCTTTGTAACAACGTCGAAGTCCAGGTTACGGGGAGAGCAAATATGTGACAGAAAGACAAATAGTGCAATACGTCTCTCAGGGTGGGCAGGTTCGGTCTTCAGTAACCTATAGAATGTGTACTCACATACTGCTAATAAATCAGTGGCAATATATGTCCCTATGCGCCTGGGTGTGTGGCAACCATCGTGGGCAGAATAAAAAGCCGGATAGTGCGGACTGATAATAATGTATCTTCCAGTGATGGTGTCAGAATATAACAGGCATTTATCAGACAGAAGATCGCGTCGTCACCAGCTGGGACCCCGAGTGCTCCCAGCGCTCCTGTCCTCTCCCCGCGTCTCGTCTGCGATTGGTTGGTTCCCGCACCCCCTGGTTGTAATGCCCGGACGTAGAATCGGAGAACCAGCAACACCGTGAGCAGCGATCCCTTCACTCAACGCGTTTCACCGGAGACTCCTGACGAAACCGGGGATCCGGTGAAAAGCGTTGCGTGAAGTGATCACGGCTGCGCAGGACGCTGTTCGCCAAGGTGCGGGAACCAACCAATCGCAGACGAGAGAAAATGATCTGCTTATATTTTATATTGTTATAGTGAATAAGTCAGTACGCACGTTCTTATGTAAGAATTGCACTTATACCTGGCTCTGCGCGCCATCACACTCATAACACGGGTTTCTGCACCTGTGTAACTACGCAGCAGTTAGGATATATTCCGAAGGGTCACATTGTGGCTCGTCACATTGTCACATCGTCACATCGTCACATCGTCACATCGTCACATCAACACAGCAGGCTACAGACGTCAGCTTTCGTTTCGCTCACACAGTCTCAGTTTAGCAGTTAGTTAGTTGGTTAGTTAGTTAGTTGTATGTCTTTATTTATATAGCGCCATTAATGTACATAGCGCTTCACAGCAGTAATACACGTGGTAATCATATAAATAACAGATAATATAAATAACAGATCAAGGGAATAAGTGCTTCAGACATAAAAGTAACATTAAGGAAGAGGAGTCCCTGCCCCGAGGAGCTTACAGTCTAATTGGTAGGTAGGGAGAACGTACAGAGACAGTAGGAGGGAGTTCTGGTAAGTGCGTCTGCAGGGGGCCAAGCTTTATCTATCATGTGTTCAGAATATCCACAGTGCTATTCATATGCTTCTTTAAGCAAGTGTGTCTTAGGCTAAGGCCCCGCTCCCTCCGTCAGCGCTCCCGCACTGCAGACAGGCGGGGCGCTGACATACACAGACCGCGATATGCGGTCTGTAGGGAGCGGGAGCGGGAGGTGGGCGGGAGTGGGAGGCTTGAGCGGGAGGGGGGGCATGGCTTGAGCGGAGGGACCCGCTACTCTCCCCCCCCCCTCCCTCCACGGGCTCGGGCTGTCATACACACACGCAGGCACTCTCTCTCTCTCACACACACACACGCAGGCAGGCACTCATACACATACATACATACACACACACACACACACACACGCATACATACACACACACGCATACATACACACACACACACACACACGCATACATACACACACACACGCATACACACACACACGCACGCACACAGAGACAGACACTCCACACTCCTCCCCGCTCCCCGAAGCCTCCCCTCCTCCCGAAGCCTCCCCTCCTCATTGGCTCACAGCCACACCACGTGACGCGTCAACGCTAGGGATCACCATTCTCTTGTACCCCGTAGCGGCTGACGCGTCACAGCGTGTAGTGAGCTGTGCAGCCAGGGGGGACCGGGACCGGCTCGGGAGGATTCCCCTGCTGGTGGGGAACTCGCGTGCAGCCGCCCGCGCCGCCGGGCGCATCGGGTCCCAGGCCTTAAGGTGGGTTTTACAGGTGGATAGAGAGGGTGCTAGTCGGGTACTGAGGGGAAGGGCATTCCAGAGGTGTGGGGCAGTCAGTGAAAAAGGTTTAAGGCGGGAGAGGGCTTTAGATACAAAGGGGGTAGAAAGAAGACATCCTTGAGAAGAATGCAAGAGTCTGGATGGTGCATAGCGAGAAATTAGGGATGAGATGTAAGTAGGGGCAGAAGAGTGTAAAGCTTTAAAAGTGAGGAGAAGAATGGAGTGTGAGATGCGGGATTTGATCGGAAGCCAGGAGAGGGATTTCATGAGGGGAGATGCTGAGACAGATCTAGGAAAGAGTAGAGTGATTCTGGCAGCAGCATTTAGGATAGATTGTAGGGGAGACAGGTGAGAGGCAGGAAGGCCGGACAGCAGGAGGTTGCAGTAATCAAGACGGGAGAGAATGAGGGCCTGAGTCAGAGTTGGTGACCCTTGAGGGCTGGAGTTGGCCGCCCCTGTACTAATAGGTATAACCACAAACCTACTTACTCCCAGAGTATCTATAGACACTGTACATATATCTATATATTGGGGTACTCCATATAGCTTTGTGTACTTACCTTTTTGTGCATGTATACTCTATGTACATTACCCAGTACTGCTATGGTCGCGGCTCTCACAGACATTTTAAGTTTTTAGCTCTTTTTGGCTACTAAAATACTTCCCTCCCAAGTTGAGAAAGTGCTAGCCCCGAGCGCGAAACGTACGTCGGGTATGACGTCATCGCGTTGACTTCGCGGAGGTCACGGGTGAGAGTGTTCCGGTATACTGGGGGGCGGTTTGCTGTGATGGGTGGCGGGTGCTTGTAGCGCCGACAAGGTATACACGGCAATGCTGGCGAGACTACTATTATGAGCGGATACTATAACTTATCTTCATATATATTGCAGTATGTTTCATTTCCAGCATTGCACATTCCCGATCCCATTGAGTAAATGCCTCTGCACCCACTAAACACAGCTAGCGTTCACTTGCACACTTGGAGAGGAGGTTGTGTTAATGACCCTTAATCCATCTTTGTATCAGTATACAATTTATCTTGGATAATTCATTAACTAAGGGGCTAATTGGAACCCAAACAGGTACTCTATACCCACCTCCCTAATGATTCACCCATACACGGAACATTCAAGCAACCACTACTAGGGACTGTCCATATAGTGATTTGGGGACCACCACTTGTTCCCAGCATTTGACACCGTGGACCACCCTCTTCTCCTTCACATTCTCCATACTCTTGGCATTCGGAACAAAGCTCTATCCTGGATCTCATCCTACCTCTCCCATCGTACTTTCAGTGTCTCTTCTGCTAATACCTCCTCCTCCTCTATTGATCTCTCTGTGGGGGTACCCCAAGGCTCTGTCCTGGGACCTCTTCTCTTTTCTCTGTATACACTTTCTCTAGGTGACCTAATAACATCTTTTGGGTTTAATTATCACCTCTATGCTGACGACACACAAATATATTTCTCAACACCCGACCTTACACCTACTGTACAAACCAAAGTTTCTGAATGTCTCTCTGCTATATCATCCTGGATGGCCCTCCGCCGCCTTAAACTCAACATGGCTAAAACAGAACTCCTCATACTTCCTCCCAAACCTGGCCCTACTACCTCCTTCCACATTACTGTTGGAACTACGATCATTCACCCAGTAGCCCAAGCACGCTGCCTTGGGGTCACACTCGACTCCTCTCTCACATTTGCCCCTCACATTCAAAAAATTTCTAAAACCTGTCGCTTTTTCCTCCGCAATATAACAAAGATACGCCCTTTCCACTGTTGCTCGACTGCTAAAACTCTGACTCAGGCCCTCATTCTCTCCCGTCTTGATTACTGTAACCTCCTGCTGTCCGGCCTTCCTGCCTCTCACCTGTCTCCCCTACAATCTATCCTTAACGCTGCTGCCAGAATCACTCTACTCTTTCCTAGATCTGTCTCAGCATCTCCCCTCATGAAATCCCTCTCCTGGCTTCCAATCAAATCCCGCATCTCACACTCCATTCTTCTCCTCACTTTTAAAGCTTTACACTCTTCTGCCCCTCCTTACATCTCAGCCCTAATTTCTCGTTATGCACCATCCAGACTCTTGCGTTCTTCTCAAGGATGTCTTCTTTCTACCCCCTTTGTATCTAAAGCCCTCTCCCGCCTTAAACCTTTTTCATTGACTGCCCCTCACCTCTGGAATGCCCTTCCCCTCAGTACCCGACTAGCACCCTCTCTATCCACCTTTAAGACCCACCTTAAGACACACTTGCTTAAAGAAGCATATGAATAGCACTATGGATATTCTGAACACACGATACATAAAGCTTGGCCCCCTGCAGACGCACTTACCAGAACTCCCTCCTACTGTCTCTGTATGTTCTCCCTACCTACCAATTAGACTGTAAGCTCCTCGGAGCAGGGACTCCTCTTCCTTAATGTCTAAAGCACTTATTCCCATGATCTGTTATTTATATTATCTGTTATTTATTGGATTACCACATGTATTACTGCTGTGAAGCGCTATGTACATTAATGGCGCTATATAAATAAAGACATACAATACAATACAATACAAAGGTTAGCTTATCACCCATATGTAACGGGTATTCCCCCACCCAATCGCATATAGAGTGTATGAGAGGGGGAACCTATATGTTACCAGGTGTGTTGCGTATACCTGCAGGTTCACAGGAGGCCTGAGCCTCCGCTGATGGGAACCTGGGGTGCTTCTCTGGAACGTTTCTTCAATCAGCGCCTCCACCTATGTGAGATTCTAGGAGTGTAGAGTGGCCCTCACATAGGAACATCTATAAAATAACCAGCCCACACCAAAGGTTATGGCTAAAAGGGTTTACTATAGGGATCAGTAACATAACACGCAGTATCATCATATAGAGTATCAACAGCTCTATGCGTAACAAACATGCATTGGCCCCCAATATCCCCTTGTACAGGCCCTTGGCCTCTCCGCCCAATAGTAACCCAACCATGCAGTGCCCACAATAATCGGGTGCTCGGCACCAGTGTCCCAGTGTCCTGGACCCCCGCCCAGATGTGTGGCAGCGCTGCTCACGTGTGTATAGTTGGTGCACGTATAGATACCTGCCCGGGCACACGCCCGTGCCTGGGTGTAAAGCTCTTCAAAAAGGGTCTGACGCAGGAACAGGAATCCGCCTCCATGTGAGGTGTCTCCCTCGTGGAGCGTCGCACCCACAGAATGTCTCTTGTAGTAGAGCCTGTCTGAGCCCAGACACAGGCCGCGATCACCGCATGCAACTGGCACCGGTGATATCACATAGCACTGTACTGTAGAAAGCAAACCCCCCCTCGCACTGAAAGTGCCAAACTAACTGCTGTGGCTGCACTGCAAAGCCACACTGTCTCTTCTTGTCAGCGCACACAGCACTGCAAAGCCACACTGTCTCTCCTTGTCAGCGCACACAGCACTGCAAAGCCACACTGTCTCTTCTTGTCAGAGCACACAGCACTGCAAAGCCACACTGTCTCTTCTTGTCAGAGCCCACAGCACTGCAAAGCCACACTGTCTCTTCTTGTCAGAGCACACAGCACTGCAAAGCCACACTGTCTCTTCTTGTCAGAGCACACAGCACTGCAAAGCCACACTGTCTCTTCTTGTCAGAGCCCACAGCACTGCAAAGCCACACTGTCTCTCCTTGTCAGAGCACACAGCACTGCAAAGCCACACTGTCTCTCCTTGTCAGAGCACACAGCACTGCAAAGCCGCACTGTCTCTTCTTGTCAGAGCACACAGCACTGCAAAGCCACACTGTCTCTTCTTGTCAGAGCACACAGCACTGCAAAGCCACACTGTCTCTCCTTGTCAGAGCACACAGCACTGCAAGCCACACTGTCTCTTCTTGTCAGAGCACACAGCACTGCAAAGCCACACTGTCTCTTCTTGTCAGAGCACACAGCACTGCAAAGCCACACTGTCTCTTCTTGTCAGAGCACACAGCACTGCAAAGCCACACTGTCTCTTCTTGTCAGAGCACACAGCACTGCAAAGCCACACTGTCTCTTCTTGTCAGAGCACACAGCACTGCAAAGCCACACTGTCTCTTCTTGTCAGAGCACACAGCACTGCAAGCCACACTGTCTCTTCTTGTCAGCGCACACAGCACTGCAAAGCCACACTGTCTCTTCTTGTCAGAGCACACAGCACTGCAAAGCCACACTGTCTCTTCTTGTCAGAGCACACAGCACTGCAAAGCCACACTGTCTCTTCTTGTCAGAGCACACAGCACTGCAAAGCCACACTGTCTCTTCTTGTCAGAGCACACAGCACTGCAAGCCACACTGTCTCTTCTTGTCAGCGCACACAGCACTGCAAAGCCACACTGTCTCTTCTTGTCAGAGCACACAGCACTGCAAAGCCACACTGTCTCTTCTTGTCAGAGCCCACAGCACTGCAAAGCCACACTGTCTCTTCTTGTCAGAGCACACAGCACTGCAAAGCCACACTGTCTCTTCTTGTCAGAGCACACAGCACTGCAAAGCCACACTGTCTCTTCTTGTCAGAGCACACAGCACTGCAAAGCCACACTGTCTCTTCTTGTCAGAGCACACAGCACTGCAAGCCACACTGTCTCTTCTTGTCAGCGCACACAGCACTGCAAAGCCACACTGTCTCTTCTTGTCAGCGCACACAGCACTGCAAAGCCACACTGTCTCTTCTTGTCAGAGCACACAGCACTGCAAAGCCACACTGTCTCTTCTTGTCAGAGCACACAGCACTGCAAAGCCACACTGTCTCTTCTTGTCAGAGCACACAGCACTGCAAAGCCACACTGTCTCTTCTTGTCAGAGCACACAGCACTGCAAAGCCACACTGTCTCTTCTTGTCAGAGCCCACAGCACTGCAGCTGTGTCACTGTCTCTTCTTGTCAGAGCACACAGCACTGCAAAGCCACACTGTCTCTTCTTGTCAGAGCACACAGCACTGCAAAGCCACACTGTCTCTTCTTGTCAGAGCACACAGCACTGCAAAGCCACACTGTCTCTTCTTGTCAGAGCACACAGCACTGCAAAGCCACACTGTCTCTTCTTGTCAGAGCCCACAGCACTGCAGCTGTGTCACTGTCTCTTCTTGTCAGAGCACACAGCACTGCAAAGCCACACTGTCTCTTCTTGTCAGAGCACACAGCACTGCAAAGCCACACTGTCTCTTCTTGTCAGAGCACACAGCACTGCAAAGCCACACTGTCTCTTCTTGTCAGAGCACACAGCACTGCAAAGCCACACTGTCTCTTCTTGTCAGAGCACACAGCACTGCAAAGCCACACTGTCTCTTCTTGTCAGAGCACACAGCACTGCAAAGCCACACTGTCTCTTCTTGTCAGAGCCCACAGCACTGCAGCTGTGTCACTGTCTCTTCTTGTCAGAGCACACAGCACTGCAAAGCCACACTGTCTCTTCTTGTCAGAGCACACAGCACTGCAAAGCCACACTGTCTCTTCTTGTCAGAGCACACAGCACTGCAAAGCCACACTGTCTCTTCTTGTCAGTGCACACAGCACTGCAAGCCACACTGTCTCTTCTTGTCAGAGCACACAGCACTGCAAGCCACACTGTCTCTTCTTGTCAGAGCACACAGCACTGCAAAGCCACACTGTCTCTCCTTGTCAGAGCACACAGCACTGCAAAGCCACACTGTCTCTCCTTGTCAGAGCACACAGCACTGCAAGCCACACTGTCTCTTCTTGTCAGAGCACACGGCACTGCAAAGCCACACTGTCTCTTCTTGTCAGAGCACACAGCACTGCAAAGCCACACTGTCTCTTCTTGTCAGAGCACACAGCACTGCAAGCCACACTGTCTCTTCTTGTCAGAGCACACAGCACTGCAAAGCCACACTGTCTCTTCTTGTCAGTGCACACAGCACTGCAAGCCACACTGTCTCTCCTTGTCAGAGCACACAGCACTGCAAAGCCACACTGTCTCTTCTTGTCAGAGCGCACAGCACTGCAGCTGTGTCACTGTCTCTTCTTGTCAGAGCACACAGCACTGCAAAGCCACACTGTCTCTTCTTGTCAGAGCACACAGCACTGCAAGCCACACTGTCTCTTCTTGTCAGAGCACACAGCACTGCAAAGCCACACTGTCTCTTCGTGTCAGAGCACACAGCACTGCAAAGCCACACTGTCTCTTCTTGTCAGAGCACACAGCACTGCAAAGCCACACTGTCTCTTCTTGTCAGAGCACACAGCACTGCAAAGCCACACTGTCTCTCCTTGTCAGAGCACACAGCAATGCAAAGCCACACTGTCTCTTCTTGTCAGCGCACACAGCACTGCAAAGCCACACTGTCTCTCCTTGTCAGAGCACACAGCACTGCAAAGCCACACTGTCTCTTCTTGTCAGAGCACACAGCACTGCAAAGCCACACTGTCTCTCCTTGTCAGTGCACACAGCACTGCAAAGCCACACTGTCTCTTCTTGTCAGAGCACACAGCACTGCAAAGCCACACTGTCTCTTCTTGTCAGAGCACACAGCACTGCAAAGCCACACTGTCTCTCCTTGTCAGAGCACACAGCACTGCAAAGCCACACTGTCTCTTCTTGTCAGAGCACACAGCACTGCAAAGCCACACTGTCTCTTCTTGTCAGAGCACACAGCACTGCAAGCCACACTGTCTCTTCTTGTCAGAGCACACAGCACTGCAAAGCCACACTGTCTCTTCTTGTCAGAGCACACAGCACTGCAAAGCCACACTGTCTCTTCTTGTCAGAGCACACAGCACTGCAAAGCCACACTGTCTCTTCTTGTCAGAGCACACAGCACTGCAAAGCCACACTGTCTCTTCTTGTCAGAGCACACAGCACTGCAAAGCCACACTGTCTCTTCTTGTCAGAGCACACAGCACTGCAAAGCCACACTGTCTCTTCTTGTCAGAGCACACAGCACTGCAAAGCCACACTGTCTCTTCTTGTCAGAGCACACAGCACTGCAAAGCCACACTGTCTCTTCTTGTCAGAGCACACAGCACTGCAAAGCCACACTGTCTCTTCTTGTCAGAGCACACAGCACTGCAAAGCCACACTGTCTCTCCGTGTCAGAGCGCACAGCACTGCAAAGCCACACTGTCTCTTCTTGTCAGAGCACACAGCACTGCAAGCCACACTGTCTCTTCTTGTCAGAGCACACAGCACTGCAAAGCCACACTGTCTCTCCTTGTCAGAGCACACAGCACTGCAAAGCCACACTGTCTCTTCTTGTCAGCGCACACAGCACTGCAAAGCCACACTGTCTCTTCTTGTCAGAGCCCACAGCACTGCAAAGCCACACTGTCTCTTCTTGTCAGAGCACACAGCACTGCAAAGCCACACTGTCTCTTCTTGTCAGAGCACACAGCACTGCAAAGCCACACTGTCTCTTCTTGTCAGAGCGCACAGCACTGCAAGCCACACTGTCTCTTCTTGTCAGAGCACACAGCACTGCAAAGCCACACTGTCTCTTCTTGTCAGAGCACACAGCACTGCAAGCCACACTGTCTCTCCTTGTCAGAGCACACAGCACTGCAAAGCCACACTGTCTCTTCTTGTCAGAGCACACAGCACTGCAAAGCCACACTGTCTCTTCTTGTCAGAGCACACAGCACTGCAAAGCCACACTGTCTCTTCGTGTCAGAGCACACAGCACTGCAAAGCCACACTGTCTCTTCTTGTCAGAGCACACAGCACTGCAAAGCCACACTGTCTCTCCTTGTCAGAGCACACAGCACTGCAAGCCACACTGTCTCTTCTTGTCAGAGCACACAGCACTGCAAAGCCACACTGTCTCTTCTTGTCAGAGCACACAGCACTGCAAAGCCACACTGTCTCTTCTTGTCAGAGCACACAGCACTGCAAGCCACACTGTCTCTCCTTGTCAGTGCACACAGCACTGCAAAGCCACACTGTCTCTTCTTTTCAGAGCACACAGCACTGCAAAGCCACACTGTCTCTTCTTGTCAGAGCACACAGCACTGCAAAGCCACACTGTCTCTCCTTGTCAGAGCACACAGCACTGCAAAGCCACACTGTCTCTTCTTGTCAGAGCACACAGCACTGCAAAGCCACACTGTCTCTTCTTGTCAGAGCACACAGCACTGCAAAGCCACACTGTCTGTTCTTGTCAGCGCACACAGCACTGCAAAGCCACACTGTCTCTTCTTGTCAGAGCACACAGCACTGCAAAGCCACACTGTCTCTTCTTGTCAGAGCACACAGCACTGCAAAGCCACACTGTCTCTTCTTGTCAGAGCACACAGCACTGCAAAGCCACACTGTCTCTTCTTGTCAGAGCACACAGCACTGCAAAGCCACACTGTCTCTCCTTGTCAGAGCCCACAGCACTGCAAAGCAACACTGTCTCTCCTTGTCAGAGCACACAGCACTGCAGGCCACACTGTCTCTTCTTGTCAGCGCACACAGCACTGCAAAGCCACACTGTCTCTTCTTGTCAGCGCACACAGCACTGCAAAGCCACACTGTCTCTCCTTGTCAGAGCACACAGCACTGCAAAGCCACACTGTCTCTTCTTGTCAGAGCACACAGCACTGCAAGCCACACTGTCTCTTCTTGTCAGAGCACACAGCACTGCAAAGCCACACTGTCTCTCCTTGTCAGAGCACACAGCACTGCAAAGCCACACTGTCTCTCCTTGTCAGAGCACACAGCACTGCAGGCCACACTGTCTCTTCTTGTCAGCGCACACAGCACTGCAAAGCCACACTGTCTCTTCTTGTCAGCGCACACAGCACTGCAAAGCCACACTGTCTCTTCTTGTCAGAGCACACAGCACTGCAAAGCCACACTGTCTCTCCTTGTCAGAGCACACAGCACTCACTGCAAAGCCACACTGTCTCTTCGTGTCAGAGCACACAGCACTGCAAAGCCACACTGTCTCTTCGTGTCAGAGCACACAGCACTGCAAAGCCACACTGTCTCTCCTTGTCAGAGCACACAGCACTGCAAAGCCACACTGTCTCTTCTTGTCAGAGCACACAGCACTGCAGGCCACACTGTCTCTTCTTGTCAGAGCACACAGCACTGCAAAGCCACACTGTCTCTTCTTGTCAGAGCACACAGCACTGCAAAGCCACACTGTCTCTTCTTGTCAGAGCACACAGCACTGCAAAGCCACACTGTCTCTTCTTGTCAGAGCACACAGCACTGCAAAGCCACACTGTCTCTTCTTGTCAGAGCACACAGCACTGCAAAGCCACACTGTCTCTTCTTGTCAGAGCACACAGCACTGCAAAGCCACACTGTCTCTTCTTGTCAGAGCACACAGCACTGCAAGCCACACTGTCTCTTCTTGTCAGAGCACACAGCACTGCAAGCCACACTGTCTCTTCTTGTCAGAGCACACAGCACTGCAAAGCCACACTGTCTCTTCTTGTCAGAGCACACAGCACTGCAGCTGTGTCACTGTCTCTTCTTGTCAGCGCACACAGCACTGCAAAGCCACACTGTCTCTTCTTGTCAGAGCACACAGCACTGCAAAGCCACACTGTCTCTTCTTGTCAGAGCACACAGCACTGCAAGCCACACTGTCTCTTCTTGTCAGAGCACACAGCACTGCAAGCCACACTGTCTCTTCTTGTCAGAGCACACAGCACTGCAAGCCACACTGTCTCTTCTTGTCAGAGCACACAGCACTGCAAGCCACACTGTCTCTTCTTGTCAGAGCACACAGCACTGCAAAGCCACACTGTCTCTTCTTGTCAGAGCACACAGCACTGCAAGCCACACTGTCTCTTCTTGTCAGAGCACACAGCACTGCAAAGCCGCACTGTCTCTCCTTGTCAGAGCACACAGCACTGCAAAGCCACACTGTCTCTTCTTGTCAGAGCACACAGCACTGCAAAGCCACACTGTCTCTTCTTGTCAGAGCACACAGCACTGCAAAGCCACACTGTCTCTTCTTGTCAGAGCACACAGCACTGCAAGCCACACTGTCTCTTCTTGTCAGAGCACACAGCACTACAGCTGTGTCACTGACTAGACTCACACTCAGCTAAGGGCAGGGTCCCTACCTAAGGGGCCTTCCCTATGAACTTACCCACTAACCTAGTGGGGAGTGGGGCCTACCTGGGGCCTGGGGTGTCTGTGGCCTAGTACAGCAGAGCACTGCTCTCTGTACACTACCTTCCCCAATCTCTTCCTGGATCCAACTGACTAGCGTGCTCTCTGTGCAACATTGTATCCGTCTCCAACAGGAGAAGCTGCAAACTCTATTTGCTGGCTGGCTGCACGTGATGTGGGTGAAAGGGCAGTCCCCAGAGGCTGCTGGGAGTTGTAGTCCGTTATAGCCCTCTTTAACATTGGGGCTGCATGCGCTATGTCTGCCGCGCCTGCGCAACCCTGTAATGGCTGTCGCTACTTCAATGACACTCCACTGCTCAGGCTCTACATGTAATGGCCGCCGCTTAGGCCTCTGCGCATTCGCGACGCCCTGTACATGCACGACTCTGCACGCCAACCCTAACATGGCCGCCGCATCGCTTCTGCGCATGCGCAAGCCTCCGTTCACGTGCCAACACAAAGATGGCGGCGCCCTGTCACTGAGGTTGCCGGGAGCCCCCGCAGCAGCACACACGCAAGGGGGAAAGAAACCGGGAGACAGGGGGACCGGAGGGACCCTGGTTACACATATTTTAACTGGTTTTATTATGAGTGTGCGCCGTTGTTTTTGCTAATAAAATGGTATTATTTTTAGTGGTAACTGTCCCCCCGCAGTGCTGGGAGCAGTCACTTTGTGTACCCTTACAAGCCAATTAGACATTGTGTCGGGGAGTATTTAACCCCCTCTATCTCAGCAGCGATGGAGTGCAACTACTTGGGAGATGCTTTGGTCTCCTGGTTTTGGGTTTGTGTGTAACACCATTCCTATGCACCGGCTGTGCTTTGGTCTCCTGGTTTTGGGTTTGTGTGTAACACCATTCCTATGCACCGGCTGTGCTTTGGTCTCCTGGTTTTGGGTTTGTGTGTAACACCATTCCTATGCACCGGCTGTGCTTTGGTCTCCTGGTTTTGGGTTTGTGTGTAACACCATTCCTATGCACCGGCTGTGCTTTGGTCTCCTGGTTTTGGGTTTGTGTGTAACACCATTCCTATGCACCGGCTGTGCTTTGGTCTCCTGGTTTTGGGTTTGTGTGTAACACCATTCCTATGCACCGGCTGTGCTTTGGTCTCCTGGTTTTGGGTTTGTGTGTAACACCATTCCTATGCACCGGCTGTGCTTTGGTCTCCTGGTTTTGGGTTTGTGTGTAACACCATTCCTATGCACCGGCTGTGCTTTGGTCTCCTGGTTTTGGGTTTGTGTGTAACACCATTCCTATGCACCGGCTGTGCTTTGGTCTCCTGGTTTTGGGTTTGTGTGTAACACCATTCCTATGCACCGGCTGTGCTTTGGTCTCCTGGTTTTGGGTTTGTGTGTAACACCATTCCTATGCACCGGCTGTGCTTTGGTCTCCTGGTTTTGGGTTTGTGTGTAACACCATTCCTATGCACCGGCTGTGCTTTGGTCTCCTGGTTTTGGGTTTGTGTGTACCACCATTCCTATGCACCGGCTGTGCTTTGGTCTCCTGGTTTTGGGTTTGTGTGTAACACCATTCCTATGCACCGGCTGTGCTTTGGTCTCCTGGTTTTGGGTTTGTGTGTAACACCATTCCTATGCACCGGCTGTGCTTTGGTCTCCTGGTTTTGGGTTTGTGTGTAACACCATTCCTATGCACCGGCTGTGCTTTGGTCTCCTGGTTTTGGGTTTGTGTGTAACACCATTCCTATGCACCGGCTGTGCTTTGGTCTCCTGGTTTTGGGTTTGTGTGTAACACCATTCTCCTTGTCAGAGCCCACAGCACTGCAAAGCAACACTGTCTCTCCTTGTCAGAGCACACAGCACTGCAGGCCACACTGTCTCTTCTTGTCAGCGCACACAGCACTGCAAAGCCACACTGTCTCTTCTTGTCAGCGCACACAGCACTGCAAAGCCACACTGTCTCTCCTTGTCAGAGCACACAGCACTGCAAAGCCACACTGTCTCTTCTTGTCAGAGCACACAGCACTGCAAGCCACACTGTCTCTTCTTGTCAGAGCACACAGCACTGCAAAGCCACACTGTCTCTCCTTGTCAGAGCACACAGCACTGCAAAGCCACACTGTCTCTTCTTGTCAGAGCACACAGCACTGCAAAGCCACACTGTCTCTTCTTGTCAGAGCACACAGCACTGCAAAGCCACACTGTCTCTTCTTGTCAGAGCACACAGCACTGCAAAGCCACACTGTCTCTTCTTGTCAGAGCACACAGCACTGCAAAGCCACACTGTCTCTTCTTGTCAGAGCACACAGCACTGCAAAGCCACACTGTCTCTTCTTGTCAGAGCACACAGCACTGCAAGCCACACTGTCTCTTCTTGTCAGAGCACACAGCACTGCAAAGCCACACTGTCTCTTCTTGTCAGAGCACACAGCACTGCAGCTGTGTCACTGTCTCTTCTTGTCAGCGCACACAGCACTGCAAAGCCACACTGTCTCTTCTTGTCAGAGCACACAGCACTGCAAAGCCACACTGTCTCTTCTTGTCAGAGCACACAGCACTGCAAGCCACACTGTCTCTTCTTGTCAGAGCACACAGCACTGCAAGCCACACTGTCTCTTCTTGTCAGAGCACACAGCACTGCAAGCCACACTGTCTCTTCTTGTCAGAGCACACAGCACTGCAAGCCACACTGTCTCTTCTTGTCAGAGCACACAGCACTGCAAAGCCACACTGTCTCTTCTTGTCAGAGCACACAGCACTGCAAGCCACACTGTCTCTTCTTGTCAGAGCACACAGCACTGCAAAGCCGCACTGTCTCTCCTTGTCAGAGCACACAGCACTGCAAAGCCACACTGTCTCTTCTTGTCAGAGCACACAGCACTGCAAAGCCACACTGTCTCTTCTTGTCAGAGCACACAGCACTGCAAAGCCACACTGTCTCTTCTTGTCAGAGCACACAGCACTGCAAGCCACACTGTCTCTTCTTGTCAGAGCACACAGCACTACAGCTGTGTCACTGACTAGACTCACACTCAGCTAAGGGCAGGGTCCCTACCTAAGGGGCCTTCCCTATGAACTTACCCACTAACCTAGTGGGGAGTGGGGCCTACCTGGGGCCTGGGGTGTCTGTGGCCTAGTACAGCAGAGCACTGCTCTCTGTACACTACCTTCCCCAATCTCTTCCTGGATCCAACTGACTAGCGTGCTCTCTGTGCAACATTGTATCCGTCTCCAACAGGAGAAGCTGCAAACTCTATTTGCTGGCTGGCTGCACGTGATGTGGGTGAAAGGGCAGTCCCCAGAGGCTGCTGGGAGTTGTAGTCCGTTATAGCCCTCTTTAACATTGGGGCTGCATGCGCTATGTCTGCCGCGCCTGCGCAACCCTGTAATGGCTGCCGCTACTTCAATGACACTCCACTGCTCAGGCTCTACATGTAATGGCCGCCGCTTAGGCCTCTGCGCATTCGCGACGCCCTGTACATGCACGACTCTGCACGCCAACCCTAACATGGCCGCCGCATCGCTTCTGCGCATGCGCAAGCCTCCGTTCACGTGCCAACACAAAGATGGCGGCGCCCTGTCACTGAGGTCGCCGGGAGCCCCCGCAGCAGCACACACGCAAGGGGGAAAGAAACCGGGAGACAGGGGGACCGGAGGGACCCTGGTTACACATATTTTAACTGGTTTTATTATGAGTGTGCGCCGTTGTTTTTGCTAATAAAATGGTATTATTTTTAGTGGTAACTGTCCCCCCGCAGTGCTGGGAGCAGTCACTTTGTGTACCCTTACAAGCCAATTAGACATTGTGTCGGGGAGTATTTAACCCCCTCTATCTCAGCAGCGATGGAGTGCAACTACTTGGGAGATGCTTTGGTCTCCTGGTTTTGGGTTTGTGTGTAACACCATTCCTATGCACCGGCTGTGCTTTGGTCTCCTGGTTTTGGGTTTGTGTGTAACACCATTCCTATGCACCGGCTGTGCTTTGGTCTCCTGGTTTTGGGTTTGTGTGTAACACCATTCCTATGCACCGGCTGTGCTTTGGTCTCCTGGTTTTGGGTTTGTGTGTAACACCATTCCTATGCACCGGCTGTGCTTTGGTCTCCTGGTTTTGGGTTTGTGTGTAACACCATTCCTATGCACCGGCTGTGCTTTGGTCTCCTGGTTTTGGGTTTGTGTGTAACACCATTCCTATGCACCGGCTGTGCTTTGGTCTCCTGGTTTTGGGTTTGTGTGTAACACCATTCCTATGCACCGGCTGTGCTTTGGTCTCCTGGTTTTGGGTTTGTGTGTAACACCATTCCTATGCACCGGCTGTGCTTTGGTCTCCTGGTTTTGGGTTTGTGTGTAACACCATTCCTATGCACCGGCTGTGCTTTGGTCTCCTGGTTTTGGGTTTGTGTGTAACACCATTCCTATGCACCGGCTGTGCTTTGGTCTCCTGGTTTTGGGTTTGTGTGTAACACCATTCCTATGCACCGGCTGTGCTTTGGTCTCCTGGTTTTGGGTTTGTGTGTAACACCATTCCTATGCACCGGCTGTGCTTTGGTCTCCTGGTTTTGGGTTTGTGTGTACCACCATTCCTATGCACCGGCTGTGCTTTGGTCTCCTGGTTTTGGGTTTGTGTGTAACACCATTCCTATGCACCGGCTGTGCTTTGGTCTCCTGGCTTTGGGTTTGTGTGTAACACCATTCCTATGCACCGGCTGTGCTTTGGTCTCCTGGTTTTGGGTTTGTGTGTAACACCATTCCTATGCACCGGCTGTGCTTTGGTCTCCTGGCTTTGGGTTTGTGTGTAACACCATTCCTATGCACCGGCTGTGCTTTGGTCTCCTGGTTTTGGGTTTGTGTGTAACACCATTCCTATGCACCGGCTGTGCTTTGGTCTCCTGGCTTTGGGTTTGTGTGTAACACCATTCCTATGCACCGGCTGTGCTTTGGTCTCCTGGTTTTGGGTTTGTGTGTAACACCATTCCTATGCACCGGCTGTGCTTTGGTCTCCTGGTTTTGGGTTTGTGTGTAACACCATTCCTATGCACCGGCTGTGCTTTGATTGATTATTTATTATAATACTGAAATTGGTGAGCGGACAACCATAAGTTAAGCTACTAAAATACTTGCTCTTCTTTCCATTATAATATATATATATTAATAAAAGTAATATTTCCGTGTTACAGCGGTTTGGTAGCGTGCTTACGCCGTGGCATCGTCTGTGTCCTGGGTCTTCACTACATACACAGGCCCCCCACCCTGGTGGGTGAGGCTGGGACTCACACATGGGTGAGATTTGGGTGATCCCACGCCCCTTCACCTCCGGAGCAAGGGACAGTCTGCCAGGTCAGACATGGACAGACATGGACAGACATGGACAGACATGCACGGACATGCACGGACATGGTCAGACATGGTCAGACATGGACAGACATGCACGGACATGCACGGACATGGTCAGACATGGTCAGACATGGACAGACATGGACAGACATGCACGGACATGCACGGACATGGTCAGACATGGTCAGACATGGTCAGACATGGTCAGACATGGTCAGACATGGACAGACATGGACAGACATGCACGGACATGCACGGACATGGTCAGACATGGTCAGACATGGTCAGACATGGTCAGACATGGACAGACATGCACGGACATGGACAGACATGCACGGACATGCACAGATATGGACAGACATGCACGGACATGATCAGACATGGACAGACATGCACGGACATGGTCAGACATGGACAGACATGCACGGACATGATCAGACATGGACAGACATGCACGGACATGGTCAGACATGGACAGACATGCACGGACATGGTCAGACATGGACAGACATGCACGGACATGCACGGACATGGTCAGACATGGACAGACATGCACGGACATGGTCAGACATGGACAGACATGCACGGACATGGTCAGACATGGACAGACATGCACGGACATGGTCAGACATGGACAGACATGGTCAGACATGCACGGACATGCACGGACATGGTCAGACATGGACAGATGGTTGTTTTAATGCTCAATCCTCTCAGTTTTATGCACTATGATTTTGTAGGAGAACTCATTGTACCTCTGAGCAGCTTCAAAGAACTTCCTTCTGTAATGAATGATGGGCATAAGGAACACACTCAATTCTCCTCCTCACTTTTAAAGCTTTATACTCTTCTGCCCCTGCTTACATCTCCTTACATCTCAGCCCTAATTTCTCGCTATGCACCATCCTGACTCTTGCGTTCTGCTCAAGGATGTCTTCTTGCTACCCCCTTTGTATCTGAAGCCCTCTCCCGCCTTAAACCTCTCACTGACTGCCCCACACCTCTGGAATGCCCTTCCCCTCAATACCTGACTAGCACCCTCTCTATCCACCTTTAAGACACACCTCCTTAACTAAGCTGAAGCTGTGCCCCCATTACCGGAGGTGAGCTCAAGGTTGCTGGTGCAGATGCACCCACCTTAGCTCCTGGCTGGTAGGTGATCCTGGGGTGGTCTAACTGTGCCACTGCCCTTGATACCTCCAGCCCATAGCAAGGCTGCAACAGTGAGGCTCTTAACTGAGAGTCCCCTTGATGCTCCGCCAGGATAATGGGGAAGCCTAGCTGCCCTACAAGCTGCCCTCCCTTCCCCTCCCCTGGTGCCCCTATCTCCTGCCACCCACCGGTCACCCCTACAAGGGAACAACAGGGTACAGTCAAGGGAAAAAATAAGTCAGGGTCAGTCTGCGACTTGGTCTGGCTTACCTCGCTGGTCCCCGCAGAGACTGCCACCTTCGTTGGTCCCAATTGCAGGGGGACTGGAGTGGCCGCCGTCGGCATCAGCTTAGCTGGGAAGCGACGGGCAACTGCCGCAACAGCTCCCGGGTTTGGCACAGGGAAAACGGTGCAGGTCAAGGGTCCCAGGTCCTCGTGGAGAAACACGGCTCCATTCAAACCCGGTAACATAACCCCCACCCGCAATCCCTGTCCCTCCCCCCACTCAGAAAGGGCTCCGGCACTTTGCCGGAATCGTGGCTCTTCCACCGCCGCCGCCGCCGCCACCACGGGCGAGCCCCGGGTATCTGCCGCAACAGCTCCCGGCTCTGGTACAGGGTCGCCAGCGTGGATCGTGGGGCTCCAGTCATCGCTGGGGATCGCCGGCTCCGCCAAACAATGTGAATCATCCACCTCCCGCACACCCCAACCCTCCCCCAAATAAAATTGCCGCCGGCAGGATGCCGGAATGGCGGCTTCTTCTCCACCACCGGTTCTCCGCCGGGATCCGATGGATGGCCGCCGCTCTCCACCACTGTTGCCGATGCAGCCCAGCCAGGTTCTCCAGGGGATGTCCCGCGAAGAGTTGTCGCCCCGGCTGGGCGGGAGCCATCAGAGGATGCCGCTAACTGGTCAGCTTTTCCGCAGCTCGTGAGCGCTGGCCCTGAGGGGCTTCTTCGCCCGACCGCACATGGTCCGGGCACCGGGCATTATTGTGGCCTGCTTGTTGCAAGTGATAGCGCTGCGGTGGCTGCCGGAGCTTCTCCGCCGTCGGTGGACTACCCCCCGCAAGGGGCTGCTGAGTCCAGAGCGGAGGAGCTCGATCGCCGGGCTCATTCCGGAGCTTCTCCGCCGCCGGTGGACTACCCCCCGCAAGGGGCTGCTGAGTCCAGAGTGGAGTTGCTCGAGCGCCGGGTTCGGGGAGGGGGTAAGCGGGTTGGTGCGGCACCAACGCCATGAACTGGGTCCACTTCGCCGGGAACCACGTCTCGCCCAACACACACACCAGTGCTAGCTCTTTCAGGGAAAATGGACGGGCCGCCGCAACGGCCGTTACCTCTCCTGGTGCAAGACTTCCATGGTCTCCGAGACCACCCGCTCCCTCCCCAAGTCTATGCTATCCCGAAGCTGGGTCCATTCCCTGCTCTCCGGGCGGTTTGATGGTTACGGCGGCTGCAGCGGTGGTTCTTTGCTCAGCCGGCCGGGTTTCATGCTCACCGATTGCCGCCTCTCTCTCAGCCTTGCCGGGTGCTGGTTCCCGCGCCGACTTGATGCACTCCTCCGGTTTCGGTGCCCGGCTCCAGTCACACGGATGGCCGGCATTTTGGTTCTGGAGGCAATGCTTCTCACAAGTAGGGGAACAGTGAGGAGGTGCCATATCTTGTGTTATATGTTGTACACTGTGTGTCCAATATCTTTAGCCTTAGGAACTCGCAATTCACCTCGAGTTCCAACTGTATTACAGTATCCCTCAGTACACTGTAATACAGGTCCAGTTCAATCCCACCGCTGCCACCAGTTTATTATAGGCTTGTCACGGTAACTTTATGACAAGCTATAATATACACCAAAAATACCTGGGTTGAACTGAACACGACTAGATATGATAAAATATGAGAGGTTTGGGATGGGTGCTGTACATTGGGTGTCAGTGAGAGGTGCGTGTGATGGGTGCGGTACATTGGGTGTCAGTGAGAGGTGTGAGATGGGTGCTGTACATTGGGTGTCAGTGAGAGGTGCGTGTGATGGGTGCGGTACATTAGGTATCAGTGACAGGTGTGAGATGGGTGCTGTATTGTCACGTTAACTTTATGACAAGGCTATAATATACACCAAAAATACCTGGGTTGAACTGAACATGACTAGATATGATAAAATATAATTTATTCCTTGAAAAAGGTGAACACACGAGATATACAAATAACAGACAAAATATGCACTTACTTAGAATTGGAGTGACGAAATAATCAGAAATCTTGATTAGCAGTTCATACAGCAATCTCAGGATGACACAAAGACAATGAGCATAGGCTGAGCCTCATTTATATACCATCTCAGGCCTATCTCTTAATCCTGGGCGCCTAGCTGGCTAGCAAATTCCTTGGAAGTAGACTCTCCCTTATCTGCAAGTGTGAACTATAACACTTACAGACCACTCAGGTCCTTTATTCTTCCGCCCTAGTGTATACAATCAGAGCGGTCAACCTTTGATCAGAGGCTTTATGACCAACAACTGGTCTGCCATCCTGCCAATTAACCTAGCACTCTTTCCCCATTGAAATCAACGGGTTCCGCCGCCATAGGCTTTTAATGGTGCGGCTCCGCCGTTGAAGTCAATGGAGTTCCCCGCCATAGACTTTCAAGGGGGAGATGCCGCCATTGAAGTCTATGGAAAAACCAAAAATCTTTACATTTGCCCACACTCCGTCTGGTTGTTCGGAGAGGGTTGGGAATGGCCATGCATTCATGCTGGAACCTTGGCTACATGTCACCCAAATCCCAGCCCCCTGGTCCTTCCAGAACCGAAGATATGGACTTACACTTTTCACCATTTCGGACTTAGCCGTTTTAACGCCATGCGGCTTTTCCCCATTGGAATCAATGGCAGGCGCCGCCATAGACAATGCATGGGCTCACGCCGCATTGGATTCAATGGGACCTCCGCTCCACCATTAAAGTCAATGGCGCGACCCTCTTTCTCCGCTTGACCCTTTACGGGGGTCCCTCATTCTCGGACCCGGTGGGGGTCGTGTGTGGGGGTTCCTAGGGGCTAGGGGCAAAAAATAATTTTATTCCCAGGTGCCCTAGAACCTAAGATTCCTACGCCACTTGTCGTTGAACTTGACTAGAAAATGTTTCCGCTCTTGCGGTCTGCGGTTTGGATGGCTGCCAACCTGTTCCTGGAGGCCGGCGTCGAGGAATCCCCATTGAAGTCTATGGCCCCATTGACTTACAATGGGAAACCGCCGCTACTCCTCTCGGACGCCACCTGCTGGTCGTCGCTGGAAAACAGGTCCAAAACCGCTACTTCTGCCATTGGAATGCATGGAGCCTCAATGGCGGCCTATGGAAGGCTGCAAACTAGAGCCTGAAAAGGCGGGAAAAGGGAACAAAGGGCTATAATCACTGAATTAACATTAACCCCTTCCCTCCCGCATCAATCCCAGTGTAGGTGTTGGTGCAAACACTTGAACAGAAACAATACACTTTTACAGGGGAATATACATTAGGATGCTGAAGCAAGGTAAAAACACATTACTGGACCACAGTCCAGTTAACCCCTTGCTTCCCAAGTGAGAGCAGGGGGTGGCCAAATGGGATGTAACCCCTTTAATCCCGGGCCAAACCCCCTCTCCCATGACAGATTCCCTCTGTCTTAACCTCAGGAACCTATCCCCTCTCATAGCACCTATGCTGACACTCTCAATTCCCAAAAGTTTTAACCCTTGGGGATCCCGTGCATGCTCCAACGTGAAATGTCTGGATATACCATGACCCATGAACCCCTTGGTGATATTGCGTTTATGCTCAAGGAATCTTTCCCTTAATTTTCTCTTGGTGCGCCCCACGTATTGTCGCCCGCAGGGGCACTGTAGAAGGTATATAACATGAGTACTGTTACAGTTAATAAATTGTTTTATTGGGAACTTGTCTTGTGTAATTTTTTAAGTGAATGTATTTACTTTATTGCTGATATGGTGACAGGTTAAACATCTGATCCCTCCACATTTGTGGCAACCCGCGGGGAATGCTGGAAGCCAGGTTTCTCGTATTCCAGAAATGCTTCTTGTCCCATCGTTATTCCTACGTAGCATACTAGGTGCAATAATGTTTTTCAGTGATTTAGCTTTTCTAAAAATTATTGATGGTCTTTCCTCTAGTGTATTTTTTAGAAGATTATCATTCAGCAGGATCCCCCAGTGTCTATCAACTATTTTTTTGATGGTGTTAGCCGACCTGTTGTATTTCGCGATAAACATTGTCTTGCTTTCTATTTCTGGTGTTTTATTTTTTACCTTATTAATCACAATTGTGTTTCTATTCATATTTCTTACTTTCCCTAGGGCTTGTTCTAGATCTTCAGTCCTATAACCCTTATCCACAAATGTTCTCTTTAATATAATAGCCTGTTCTTCAAAGTCTGCTTCTTTGGTGCAGTTTCTCTTAATACGCAGGAATTGTCCATAAGGGATATTTGATTTCCACTTTTTCAAATCGTTGCTCTTTGAGTGTACAGTAGGTAACTATTGGCATCTACTGTTTTGAAGTATGTTTTGGTGCAAATTTTAGCACTCTCACTGAATAGATTAAGATCTAAGAAATTTATAGATTTTACATCATATGTCACCGTGAATTTAAAGCTGCAGTTCAGTCTTTTTTTTTTTTTTATTTATTTTTTTACTTCAATAGTTTCATGTGGGCAATCTCTAATTACCTAAAGAACTGTATAGCTGCAGGTCAATTCATTCTCCATGTATTGATCGGCGAAATTTGGTGACATAATTAGTGAAGGGATCTGTTTTTCTTCTGCTTCTGTCTCTCAGTGGAAGCTCATGAATATTCATGAGCACTCCTGCACTGACATGTGCTAAAGGGAGGACAGGGCTGACAAAGGGGTGTGCCAGGGCTTGTGACAGGACATGAAGGGGCAGTGCCTTAGCAAATGGTTGTTAAAATAGAATACAAGAATATTGGTCTTTCAAAGTTGTTTTTTTAAAAACAGAAAATGCTAAAAGTATTTTTTCTTACTGCAGAACTGATTTATTAAAAAAAACACACATGCAGGATATTGACTGAACTGCAGCTTTAAGATTCATGTCATTATTATTAATAAAAACAATAAAATCTTTAAGACTATCCACTCCTCCCTTCCAAATAAAATCAAGATCATCTATAAATCGCTTATAAAACAATATATTATCTAAAAATGGGTTATTAGTCCAAATGGATGTTTCCTCCCAGTAACCTATGTAAAAGTTGGCAAAACTGGGAGAAAATGTAGTGCCCATAGCTGTTGATAAAATTTACCCTCAAAGTTCAAATGATTATGTTTTAAGATATAGTTAATGCAGTTTATAATAAATTCTATCTGTGTGGGACACATTAAAGAATCTCTCTGTAAAAAATATCTCGACGCTCTTGTTCCCTTCTCATGCTCTATACAAGTATATAATGCTGCTACTGTACATCGCACGTGATCCACATTAAGTCATCGGAACCAAACAAAATTCTCAATAAGATCCAATAGGTGTCCTGTATCCCTTAAATGTAATTTTAGATTTTTAACATGTTTTTGTAAAAATGAATCTATGAATTCGGAAAGATTAGAGGTAATGGAGTCAGTCCCAGCTACTATGGACCTCCCCGGGGGGGTCCATGAGGCTCTTGTGAATTTTAGGTACATGGTAAAAGATTGGTGTTCTGGGGTGATTAATATTTAAAAATTCATATTCGGCTTTATTTAAAATATTCGTATCCAGCCCTCCTTTGAGAAGTTCAATAAGTTTTTTCTGATAGTTAACAATGGGGTCAGTTTGTAATTCCACATAGGATACTGGATCTCCTAATAATCTCATGGCCTCCTTTAGATAATCTACTTTGTCTAGGACCACGATTCCTCCCCCCTTATCCGCTTGTCGTATTACTAAGTCACCACTGTTTCTCAGATCCTCCAGGGCTGCTTTTCCCAGTTGGGTGAGGTTGTGACTGACATTAGTTTCAAGTTCACACATATTCTTAAAATCTTTAAATATCATCTGCTAAAATAATTCAGAGGGCCCCGATGGACATTTTGAGCCTCGCTGATATAATCTGATACAGGCAATTGTTGCTCTATATATGGCTTTAGTACTTAGTTTAGTTTGGTTTCCCCGCTGTACTGCAACTTTTGAAGCTGCGCTGGATATTGCTGTTACCCAGGGATTTCCCTGACAGCACTCCAGGGGTTACTTCACTTTACCATAGACTCTACTCTACTCAGCCTTCTTGTCTGTGACCTACCCGTGTGTCAGGATTCCCCTGAGTAGGACTATCACAATCCTGTGTTAGTCTATGACCCAATATATATTGTCCTCAATATCTGAGTATACTGACCTTGTCACTGCAAACTAAATCAGGTCACTACAGGTTAACCTGACACAGTATAACACACTATATACTATATAAATCACAGAAAGAATGAGCTGAGAGCTTACTATACGCAGGAATCATTATTGGCTCCCTTATACTTTATGTACCAGTTCTACTATCTCTACACATATATATATATATATTCACAATTTGGTTCAGATAGTCTCAGCTATTAGTGACTGTTCATACAACCTCTTTATCCATGAATTCACCTGAGAAAGAGTGTCACAATTCCGTGTCAGTTTGCCAAACTGAGCAAACAGCCTTTAAACTGCTGCCACAAGGGTTATTAGAGGGTATACTCACCCCACTACTGCAAACCGAATTAGGTTACCTCAGGTCAACCTTACACAGCACTGTATATACCATACTTACCACAGAAGGATTTAGCTGAGACTTACTGCACGCTGGAATTATTCTGGCTTCTTTCTACCTCAATGTACCAGTCATTATAAGACCTATTACGTATATATATATATATATATATTTTTTTTTACTATTTGGTTCAATCAGTTTTTGCCATTAGTGATTTGCAGCTATCAGTACTTACCTAAGAGCACACCCTGTAAGATTTGTTCCTTACCTCAGATCCTTATAAGGACTGTTGTTAAGTGTGCTACTTGAATCTCATAGAACACACTACTACTCTAGACCCTGAACCTATACGGTTCCAGTATTGAAGGTCAGAACACCTTCAGGTCGTTGTTTTTAATACCCAATAGTTTACATACTGGTTGCAGTTAATAAAGTTATGTTTTAAACCATTCATTCACCACCAGAGTGTGAACCTGAGTGCTGTATTTGGGTTCTATCTCTACCCCACCTCCTTCTGGTTGAAACCTGCATCATAGATCGGTACACCTGAATCCTTCTTTACCTTTAAAAAATGTCGTTTAAGGGTGAGCTTTCTAGTAAACCTGTGTACACTGGTGACACACTTTATTCGAGCTCGGCTAGTCCCACGAATTCGGGTATACTCGGGTGTATTGAGGTTTGTGACTGTTTTCTGCCCGAGTGCATTGCGTTATTTTCCAGGCAGGGATTGAAGCATTTTATTCCCGCTGGCTGCAATACTGCACAGTATATATATATATATACTGCATTACAATTCATGAATTTATGCCATCTGGTAGACACGCGAAGCATTGCAGCCTATTAAATCCTAATCATTATCATTTAACAGATCAGCCGCCCGTCAGCCAGGCATGAACCATGGCTGGGAAGGCAAACACAACGGGGCTTGTCAGAGGTGAGGAGCGGCGCATTCCAGGTATCTGCCAGGTACATACTGGGTATTTGCTCGAATAAAGTGTGTCGCAGCAGTAGGTCAATAAAAAGATCAAATAGATTGGGGCTACTGGTGGGGGCAAATGATAGACCTTTCTCCAGAATCCCAATCTGAACTGGATTCAGGGTCTGTGAGGATAAATTAAATATACTGCTCAATTTCTCTTCATTAATGAGCCTTAATGCTTTTCTTATTGAGCTTTTTTGCCCCCTCTGCAACCACCTTTTCCTAGTTTTCTTAGTTCTTTTGGGGTCTGTGCCAGTAGTTCCTTCCTTAGCTGTAGGGATTCCTCTTGCAGCACCTGCGAGTGATTCATTACCCCCTGTCTTTCCCGACCTTTGGTCTTTGACCTTGTCTCCCTCCCTAAAAAAAAACCACCGGGGTGTTCTGGGTTGAGATCTCTATATTGGAGTCTTTGGGTCCAGCCCCACTGTGCCCGGGTTGGGGTCTACCCCCCCGGGCATTCCGTGTTGATGTTAGTAGTATCTGTGGTTTGATTGATCTCTACTCTAGTACTTCCTAGTGGAGGAGCGTGATCCCCACCACGTGTTTCCTAGTGGAGGAGCGTGATCCCCACCACGTGTTTCCTAGTGGAGGAGCGTGATCACCACCACGTGTTTCCTAGTGGAGGAGCGTGATCCCCACCACGTGTTTCCTAGTGGAGGAGCGTGATCCCCACCACATGTTTCCTAGTAGAGGAGCGTGATCCCCACCACGTGTTTCCTAGTGGAGGAGCATGATCCCCACCACGTGTTTCCTAGAGGAGGAGCGTGATCCCCACCACGTGTTTCCTAGTGGAGGAGCGTGATCCCCACCACGTGTTTCCTAGTGGAGGAGCGTGATCCCCACCACGTGTTTTCTAGTGGAGGAGCGTGATCCCCACCACGTGTTTCCTAGTGGAGGAGCGTGATCCCTACCACGTGTTTCCTAGTGGAGGAGCGTGATCCCCACCACGTGTTTCCTAGTGGAGGAGCGTGATCCCCACCACGTGTTTCCTAGTGGAGGAGCGTGATCCCCACCACGTGTTTCCTAGTGGAGGAGCGTGATCCCCACCACGTGTTTCCTAGTGGAGGAGCGTGATCCCCACCACGTGTTTCCTAGTGGAGGAGCGTGATCCCCACCACGTGTTCTCGGGGGTGTGACCAGAAGTACTTCATTGTCGTTCTGCGGGTTATGGAGTACCTAACTTCCCCCTCTTTTACTACCCCATTGCCCTTGGGGGTTGCCCTTGGGGGTTGCCCTTGTTTCTTCCCTGATCATTATATTGTTTGATGTTTCCAGATTTTCTAGCCCCCCCCCCCCAATTTCTTTGCTGCTCCAAATTATAATCTCTGATGTCTCTTTCAAATTTAATATTTTTCATCTCAAGAATTTCATCATCAAAATTTCTCCATTTTTTTTGTCTAGATTATTTTTTTACTCTCTAAACCCCGATTCCCCGATTCTTCTTTATGTTTTTTAAGCTCATTCTGAAGTTTGGCGATTTCATTACCTGTTCTCTCCAGTTTCATCCGGGCATAGGAACCCGCATCTAGTATTTCATGCCAGGTCTGGGTAAAGTCCTCATCATTAAACCCAAGGTGCCACGGCAAGGCTAGCACTGGTTCTGATTATATCTGGACCTCCTTAGGGACTGGTCCATGTCATTGTCATCTGCTATATGGTGCTGGTACCTGCTGAGCAACTAATCACCTGCTCATCCACATACAAGCACCATGTGGCTCAGTAATCCAGTTAGTGGTGTATGCTTTACATTGTCCCTCTTCTCTCTGGTTCTGTGTAGCGCACTCAGTCCCACCCCCCCCCCCTCTCCTATTTGCTTTAGAAAGTTTGGAAAGCTGGACATGTCCACCAGATATGGATTTCCCGGGGGCCCAGACATGGTGTAACTCTAGTTCTGGGCCCCCCCAGGAAATCTGTCTGAGGCCTTGTACTCCTCGTACATAAAGCTTGCCCGCCTGCAGACGCACTTACCAGAACGCCCTCCAACTGTCTCTGTACGTTCTACCTACCTACCAATTAGCAAGCTGTGAAAATGTAGCACTAATCCAGACACAAACCCCCCGGCGACCCCATAAAAAAAATCCGAGTCTCATGGACAAAAAAATCACCAACATGTTTGGCGCCCACCGGCGCTTTGTCACGGTGTATGTAGCAGCGCACACGTATGTTCTTTAAGTAGTCGTGCCAAACCCGCTAAGCTCCTACCAGGCAGCTGATTGATCCAACAGGGAAGGGAGAAGCCAGTGTGCAATTGGCCAAGTCACAATAACTCCTCCCATGTAAGGGAGGGAGGGAGAGGGGGGTGAAAGGGGAGGGAGAGGGGGGTGGAAGGGAGGGGGAGGAGAGGAGGGTGGGAGTGGGGGGAAGGGGGAGAGGGAGGGAAAGTGGGGGGAGAGGGAGGGAGAGGGAGGGAAAGTGGGGGAGGGGGGAGAGGGAGCTCGGTGACGCTCTCCCTGCTGAGAATGACGCATGATGCCAGTAACAGGTCTGTAAACAGATTACTGCAGCAGTTGCTCTGTTGTTACGAATTGTATTCAGCAAAAAAGAAACAAAGATATCAAATCCTTATGTGTTCTAGGACATCATTCCTGAGACATACTCACTGCTTTTAGTGCTACAAACAGGAAAAAGATATTAAATATAAGGAAAGAAGAGATGTACTAATCCCTAGAGCTGAAAATGTGACACATAAAAATCCATAATGAGCGGTTCCATTTGTAAACAGGTCCAAAATAAGAAAGGACGAAAAGATCAAACTCCAACCAAATGCATGTGATAGAAATGATTTCTGTCTGGATCTGTAATGATCAGACTTATATGTCACGCGAGACCAGGTCTTATTAACACCTTAATACCGGGATTCTGGATTGAGCACAACAAGGAGGGTAAAATAAATTGTAATTTATTTCCTTTTAAGACAAACGCATAATTCTTCACAATTACACACAATATACACTTACTGGGATGGGGAAACAAAATATAATGTCCCTGGAACAATTAACAGGCAAACAAAGTCTCTGGGTACCACTGCACTGGAGCGGGGTGGTGCGCGAATAGAGCCGTGCGACAGTCCTTGGCTGGGGGCGCGGAATGCAACCCTTGGTACTCCGCCGAAGGAAAACTTTTCGTTAAGTCCTTATAGGCTTTGTTCGGGAATCCTGAGCTCAAACGAATTCTGGAAGAGGGGTGCAATTCTTTGTTACAATGTTTTTAACCCCTCCCACTCCTGAACTCCGCTGACGCTGGAACGGACCTTGGTTGAATCTTAAGATGTTTCTTAGCTGAATCTTAGGTGAAGACCGGGCTGCAGGCATTCTTATAGGCTTAAGTTCCTATCCTTAACCTGTACAGCCAATTCCCCCGTGGGAATAACTTTCCCCACCTATCCCAGACTTGCCAGTAGCTCATAAACCTGGCAGAGGTGGCTTCCCGGTCTGCTAAAGGCATGCGCTAACTAGCACCCATGCCGCTTAGCATACGGACCCCAACCCCTTACCTGGCGACAGTAAGTCTGGGCTTTGGCTACCATTTGTTGCTAGCCAGGATTTTAAACCGGTGCAGGGTACTTGACTGTATCCTGCCCTCCCTGACACTTCAGGGTCTCTGAGGCTTTCATCGCCGGACTCCTCCAGACATTGGGGCGGCAGCCAAGCAAGGTGCCCTTTGAAGTACGGAGTTCGAAATCCCTCAGCTCATTTATCCCAAACGTATGTGCATGCTAATGGATTCACTGCCGGGCTGACAGGAAAGGGTTCCTGTCCTCATATTTTAAAATACCTAAAACAAGGCTTATTCTCACATGTGGCTTCTATCTGAGTTGGTGGTATTATAACAACATGTATGTGTATGATTATCTCTTAGTCCTCTGCATTTCAAAAATTAGAGTGCTAGCTCCCTGCTAACACAAGTTAGCCCCTTAATTGAATGGGCTCTGTGATGTGGCCTGTGGTTTGACTTATAATCGTTCTGCGGTTAGAAGCCGGCATACAATGTAGCATTGCTTGTCGGGATCAATAATCGCAGAAGCACTTCTCCAATTGACCTTAATTGGCTAACGAGACAGCAGGATACATTGTTGCACTCCGGCACTTCAACTAGACCGCAAGCCACTTATCCACGTAAGTTTGTGGCTTTCCTGGAGGCTTTGCGGTTTAGGAAGTGATTCAGGGCTACAATGCAGCGCTCACCGCAGGCGCGCTTATTCGATTAACTCTTTGTACAGCGCTAGAAGCCCCCTGTGCATAGCGGGCACATTCTACACAATATAGTACATATTAACAGGACTGCAGCTAGGTTATGAGCTGCAGAACTGACACTCCATTTCTACGGTCTGACGCAGGGGACATAACAGGTAATATAGAGGGAGTACATGGCATTACGGTGACCATACAGTTAACCCCTTCACCGTCACATTATATAATATCTATCCTTTCATAATAGACTTAGGGGTCTATGCAGTAAGCGGCGATAAGGCCCTCTCGGCAGGGTTTGACCCCGCCATGTTTTTAGTGAGTTGCTCTCACGGTATGTAGGAAGCGCCGAGTTCCTGCGAGAGCAACATTTCCAAAGACGGCGAGTAGCCGGTGGCGAGACGGTGTGCCTGCGGAGAAGGGTTCCCCCGCGGAGATCTGTCTGCAGCAGGGAGACCCCCCCACTCTCTCTGCGCAAATAACACCGGAAACAAAATATTTTAAAATAAAATGTTACTCATAGTGTACATGTGCAGGGGGTCTCCGGAGCTGAACCGTGTTGGTTTCAGGTCCGGGGACCCCCTGCTTCCCGAGATACAGGCCCTGTTATGTGGTGGGAGGGGGGGGGGGAGGAGGTGAAAGGGAGGGGAAGAATGGGGGGGAGAGGGGTGGGAGGGGGGAAGAGAGGGAGGGAGAGGGAGGGAGAGGGGGTGGGAGGGGGGAGAGAAGGAGGGAAAGTGGGGGGAAAGGGAGGGAGAGGGGGGGAGAGGGAGGGAAAGAGAGGGGGTGGGAGGGGGAGAGAGAGGGGGCGGGAGGGGGGAGAGAAGGAGGGAGAGGGGGCGGGAGGGGGGGAGAGAAGGAGGGATAAGGGGCGGGAGGGGGGTTGAGAAGGAGGGAGAGGAGGGGAGAGGGGGAGGGAGAGGGGCTGGGAGGGGTGGAGAGCAGGAGGGAAAGTGAGGGTGGGGGAGAAAGCGGGGGGAAGAAGGGGGGGAGAAGGGGGGAGGAGGGGAGAAGGGGGTGGAGAGGAGAAGGGGGGAGGGGGAGAAGGGGGGGAGAAGGGGGGGAGAAGGGGGGGAGAAGGGGGGAGGAGGGGAGAAGGGGGGGAGGGGGGAGGAGGGGGGAGGAGGGGGGGTAGAGGGAGCTCTGTGACGCTCTCCCTGCTGAGAATGACGCATGATGCCAGTAACAGGTCTGTAAACAGATTACTGCAGCAGTTTCTCTGTTGTTACGAATTGTATTCAGCAAAAAAGAAACAAAGATATGAAATCCTTATGTGTTCTAGAACATCATTCCTGAGACATACTCACTGCTTTAACTGCTACAAACAGGAAAAAGATATTAAATATAAGGAAAGAAGAGATGTACTAATCCCGAGAGCTAAAAATGTGACACATAAAAATCCATAATGAGCGGCTCCGTTTGTAAACAGGTCCAAAATAAGAAAGGATGAAAAGATCAAACTCCAACCAAATGCATGTGATAGAAATGATTTCTGTCTGGATCTGTAATGATCAAACCGATATAATATCTATCCTTTCATAATATACTTAACTGGGGGAAAAAATGTATTAAACTGGAGACACAAGTTGATAATAAACAAACAAACAGCATGTTATAAAACAAATATATATATATAAAAAGAAGATAAAAATATATATAAACTTTCATATTGTTAATTGTATTTATCGTGTTCAATATATTTTACCCATGAACAATATATTAAAGATATATGTTTATATAAAAATGCCTATATATCTATATATAACCCATTGACAATTGTGGACATATATTGCAGGTAGCGAATAACGTGGCGTGATTGATAATCCGTATTGTCAGAAATAAACGCACCATAACCACAAGAGGTTAATAAAGGTCGTATGGTACAAAGTCCTGTACTAATGGTACAAAGTCCTGTACTAGTGGTACAAAGTCCTGTACTAATGGTACAAAGTCCTGTACTAGTGGTACAAAGTCCTGTACTAGTGGTACAAAGTCCTGTACTAATGGTACAAAGTCCTGTACTAGTGGTACAAAGTCCTGTACTAGTGATACAAAGTCCTGTACTAGTGGTACAAAGTCCTGTACTAGTGGTACAAAGTCCTGTACTAGTGGTACAAAGTCCTGTACTAGTGGTACAAAGTCCTGTACTAGTGGTACAAAGTCCTGTACAAGTGGTACAAAGTCCTGTACTAGTGGAAAAGACCATAAAATGGATTTTAAATAATGATTAAGGTAGACGATGAATCATTAGTACTATACTAATAAGAGGTATACAAAAATAGGAAAAGTCCCCAAATTCGGTGCTCAGCAATGGTGGGACACTATAGTGCAATCATATCTTGAGGCAGCGGTGGGATTCTGCCGGATCGCACCGGGAGAACCGGTACCTAAAATGTTCTTAGTTCCTAGAACCGGTGCGACCAGCCCCCAATACCCCCACAGAAGGTAGTGTCCGTCGGGGCACTTATAGCCTGTATATTATAGCACGGGCAGACTACCGCATAAACCCGCGGTGTGAAACATAAATGCGGAGGCAGTCACTGATCTGCGCGTGCACGTAGGAGAATAGAGCCGACGCGCGCGTTTCGCGAGAGGCTTTCTCAAGACGAAACAGTAAGTGTTACATTACCTATTCCAACCCTTGGTTTATGCAGATACTGCCATTATGTGACCTGTAGTCTCAGTACCTACCCGAGCACACCCTACAGTATTCATTGAAAACACAGGTCCACACTGAGTGCTGCATTGGGTTCTCTCTCTATCTTCTACCATTGTATTTCCACCCATAGCACCGTTCACAGCCTAACTATATTGTGGCTGCAGCAGGGGCTTCCCTATCGCTCTTCTGGGCAAATGGAAAGATGCTGAGATACAGGACGTTTTGTGTCAGATGTAACGATTAATCTGACATGCTCCATGATCCTTACTTTCAATTGTCCGATCGGTCTTCTGACATATTGTAATCCCCATTGGAGCAAATAGACTATGAATTGAGATGTGCAGTTGATAAGAGCCGGGATTTTGCAGGGGGGCTTGATGCAGACCCCTTACTGTATTGAAAGATAAAGAAGCATTTTCCTGTAAGGATTTGTGTTCCTTCCAGGACCTCGGCCAGCTCCTGGCTGGACAATTAACATGAAGGGCGACAGTGTGTCCACGTCTCAGCGATCGGCAGCGAGGGATTTACCGCTCCTTCCGAGGGGTGATACATCTGACGTCATTAAACGTTACCCTGCGCCAAATAATCTCACACAGGGAGAAAAGAGAGCGCTCAAGGGTCTACAGACTAACACATCGTTAGTAATAAAAATGCTGATGGGGGGGGGGGGGCGGTCGTGGTGCAGCATGTGAGGGGGGGGCTGTCGTGGTGCAGCATGTGAGGGGGGGTTGTCATGGTGCAGCATGTGAGGGGGGGGCTGTCGTGGTGCAGCATGTGAGGGGGGGCTGTCGTGGTGCAGCATGTGAGGGGGGGGCTGTCGTGGTGCAGCATGTGAGGGGGGGCTGTCGTGGTGCAGCATGTGAGGGGGGGGCTGTCGTGGTGCAGCATGTGAGGGGGGGCTGTTGTGGTGCAGCATGTGAGGGGGGGCTGTCGTGGTGCAGCATGTGAGGGGGGGCTGTCGTGGTGCAGCATGTAAGGGGGGGGCTGTCGTGCTGCAGCATGTGAGGGGGGGCTGTCATGGTGCAGCATGTGAGGGGGGGGCTGTCGTGGTGCAGCATGTGAGGGGGGGGCTGTCGTGGTGCAGCATGTGAGGGGGGGGGCTGTCGTGGTGCAGCATGTGGGGGTGCTGTCGTGGTGCAGCATGGGAGGGGGGCTGTCGTGGTGCAGCATGTGAGGGGGGGCTGTCGTGGTGCAGCATGTGAGGGGGGGCTGTTGTGGTGCAGCATGTGAGGGGTGCTGTCGTGGTGCAGCATGTGAGGGGGGGCTGTCGGGGTGCAGCATGTTAGAGGTGCTGTCGTGATGCAGCATGTGAGGGGTGCTGTCGTGGTACAGCATCGGAGGGGGGGGCTGTTGTGGTGCAGCATGTGAGGGGGGGCTGTCGTGCTGCAGCATGTGCGGGGGGGCTGTCGTGGTGCAGCATGTGAGGGGGGGTTGTCATGGGGCAGCATGTGGGGGGGGGGGTTGTCATGGTGCAGCATGGGAGGGGGGCTGTCGTGGTGCAGCATGTGAGGGGGGGCTGTCGTGGTGCAGCATGTGAGGCGGGAGCTGTCGTGGTGCAGCATGTGAGGGGTGCTGTCGTGGTGCAGCATGTGAGGGGGGGCTGTCGGGGTGCAGCATGTTAGAGGTGCTGTCGTGATGCAGCATGTGAGGGGTGCTGTCGTGGTACAGCATCGGAGGGGGGGGCTGTTGTGGTGCAGCATGTGAGGGGGGGCTGTCGTGCTGCAGCATGTGCGGGGGGGCTGTCGTGGTGCAGCATGTGAGGGGGGGTTGTCATGGGGCAGCATGTGGGGGGGGGGGTTGTCATGGTGCAGCATGTGAGGGGGGGCTGTCGTGGTGCAGCATGTGGGGGGTCTGTCGTGGTGCAGCATGTGAGGGGGGCTGTCATGGTGCAGCATGTGAGGGGGGGGCTGTCGTGGTGCAGCATGTGAGGGGGGGGGGGCTGTCGTGGTGCAGCATGTGAGGGGGGGCTGTCGTGGTGCAGCATGTGAGGGGGGGGCTGTCATGGTGCAGCATGTGAGGGGGGGCTGTCGTGGTGCAGCATGTAAGGAGAGGCTGTCGTGGTGCAGCATGTGAGGGGGGGCTGTTGTGGTGCAGCATGAGAGGGGGGGGGGCTGTCATGGTGCAGCATGTGAGGAGGGGGCTGTCGTGGTGCAGCATGTGAGGGGGGGGGGCTGTCGTGGTGCAGCATGTGAGGGGGGGTTGTCATGGTGCAGCATGTGAGGGGGGGGCTGTCGTGGTGCAGCATGTGAGGGGGGGCTGTCGTGGTGCAGCATGTGAGGGGGCTGTCGTGGTGCAGCATGTGAGGGGGGGGCTGTCGTGGTGCAGCATGTGAGGGGGGGCTGTCGTGGTGCAGCATGTGAGGGGGGGGCTGTCGTGGTGCAGCATGTGGGGGGGGGGCTGTCGTGGTGCAGCATATGGGGGTGCTGTCGTGGTGCAGCATGGGAGGGGGGGCTGTCGTGGTGCAGCATGTGAGGGGGGGCTGTCGTGGTGCAGCATGTGAGGGGGGGGGGCTGTCGTGGTGCAGCATGTGAGGGGGGTTGTCATGGTGCCGCATGTGAGGGGGGGCTGTCGTGGTGCAGCATGTGAGGGGGGGCTGTCGTGGTGCAGCATGTGAGGGGGCTGTCGTGGTGCAGCATGTGAGGGGGGGCTGTCGTGGTGCAGCATGTGAGGGGGGGCTGTCGTGGTGCAGCATGTGAGGGGGCTGTCGTGGTGCAGCATGTGAGGGGGGGCTGTCGTGGTGCAGCATGTGAGGGGGGGGCTGTCGTGGTGCAGCATGAGGGTGATTACCATAAGGCGGCATTGCGCCAGCTTTGCGATGTTCAGGCTTATGCTATTCTGGGAACCGACCCCACCCCCAGATTTACCAAAGATCTTAAAGACCTCCTTGGGGAGGGACGTATTTTAGGTGTATTAAGCGACACAGAGGTAGATTATTTGTATAATCCCTTGCCCACCACGCCTCTATTTCACCATCTCCCGAAGATCCATAAGACATTGGTCATGGGTAAAATATATTGAACACGTTAAATACAATTAACAATATGAAAGTTTATATATATTTTTATCTTTTAATATATTTATTTGTTTTATAACATGTTGTTTATGTTTGTTTATGTCATTTGGAGCTTGCATATACTGATCTGTGTGGTTGATTTAAAGTGCTGGTTGTTTAAAGTGTGCAGTTAGACCCAGAAGCAGTTTGACCAAGGAAGCGGTTAAACAGGGTATAGTATATTGAAGTACAGTTTACTGTTAGTACTTATACACTTCATAGTTGCTAGAATGAGCAGGATTGAAAATGCCGCTCAATGCACATCTTGCCACATGTATGTGCACTTGGAGCAGCTGTTCCAAGGAGCACACCGCTGTGAGAGGTGTGAGTGGGTGAGAGGGGTCTCTTTAGAGTCAGAGATTGCTGATCTGAAGAGGCAACTTGCAATATTGAGGGACATTGGCAATCTTGAAAGGGAATTAGAGCTCACTGAGCAGGCCCTTGCTACGACTAGTGGTGCAGATGGTGGCGCTGTTAGTGAGGAGCAGGTAGGTAGCTTGGTTACTGTTAGTGAGGAGCAGGTAGGTAGCTGGGTGACAGTTAGAAGGGGAAGCAGGGGCAATAGGGAGAGGCAGGTCGTTTCTGAGCTGACACATCCCAATATATTTGCCATGTTGAGTGAAGATATTGGGAATGTTGGGGGCAGAAATGGCAAGGCTGGGGGAGACTAATTCCTCTAGCAGCCAGGGGAATAGTTCCTCCAGCACAGTGGGGACTCAGGATGCTCAGATACCAAGACAGATTGTGGTGGTAGGGGACTCCATTATTAGGAAGGTTGATAGGGCAATCTGTTGCCGGGACCGCATGAACCGAACAGTTTGTTGTCTCCCGGATGCTCGGGTTCGGCACATTGCGGATCGGGTTGACAGATTGTTGGGGGTGGGGGGGCTGGGATTTACCCGGTGGTCTTGGTGCATGTTGGCACCAATGACAACGTTAGAGAAAGATGGAGGGTCCTAAAAAATGATTTCAGGGATCTAGGCCAAAAGCTTAAGGCAAGGACCTCCAAGGTAGTATTTTCTGAAATACTACCAGTGCCATGCGCTACTGCAGGGAGACAGTCAGAGATCAGGGAGGTTAATGCATGGCTAAGAAAGTGGTGCAGGAAGGAGGGGTTTGGGTTTTTAGAGCACTGGGACTCCTTTTCTGAGAGGTGCCATCTATATTCTAGGGACGGATTGCACCTCAATGAAGAGGGATCTTCTGTGCTAGGGGGGAGAATGCTAAAAAGGTTGGAGGAGATTTTAAACTAGGATGGAGGGGGGAGGGGAATGAAACAGGTAATTAACTAAATAATAGAGGAGGATACAAGGTGGTATGGAGATAGAATGGGGGCAAGTGCAAGTTTGACAAGCAGTGAGACACCCATAGTAAATAGAGATAATACTAGAAAACTTCTAAAGACTAAACCAAGTGGGCGCAGAAAGGAAGGAGCAGATAAGATAATAGTACAGGCTGAAAAAAAGACTGAAATGCATGCTTGCTAATGCAAGAAGCCTGACAGATAAAACGGGGGAGCTTGAATTAATAGCTGTAAGGGAGCAGTATGATATCATAGGCATTACTGAAACATGGTGGGATGAAACTCATGACTGGGCAATTAATTTAGAGGGTTATTCCCTTTTTCGGAAGGATCGAACAAATAGAAGGGGAGGTGGAGTATGTCTATATGTTAAACCAGATCTAAACCCTATTATAAGGGATGATGTCTATGAAGGGAATGATGAAAATGTAGAGACTTTGTGGATAGAAATTAGCAGTGGAGGTAAAAGTATAAAGAAAATGTTTGTGGGAATATGCTATAAACCACCAAATATCTGTGAGATTGAGGAAGCTAATATACTTTTGCAATTAGAGAAGGCATCAAAACTGGGTCATGTTTGCATAATGGGGGATTTTAATTATCCAGACATAGACTGGGGCAATGAGATTAGCATTACAACAAAAGAAAACGGGTTTTTGGGGGTGCTTAAAGACAATTATATGCCCCAAATTATTGAGGAACCAACCAGGAGAGGGGCATTTCTAGGTTTGGTAATATCAAACAATGTAGAAGTAATAACAAATATTCAAGTCCTGGAACATTTGGGTAACAGTGATCATAACATGGTCTCATTTGAAATAAATTATCAAAAAAACAGATTACTTGGGTTTAACAAAGACCTTAAACTTTAGAAAGGCAGATTTTAATAAACTGAGGTCTAATCTAGTAGTAATACAATGGGATGATGTTTTTGCAGGGAAAAATGTAGAAGATAAATGGGCAGTCTTTAAAACATTGTTAGAAAAGCACACTTATCAGTGTATACCCTTGGGTAATAAGTATAAAAGAAATAAGTCAAACCCAATGTGGCTAAATAAACAGGTAGGGGAGGAAATGGACAAGAAGAGGAAGGCGTTTAGATTCTTTAAGTCAGAAGGGACGGAGACATCGTATCAGAATTATAAGGAATGTAACAAAAATTGCAAAAGGGCAATCAAATTGGCAAAAATGGATAATGAAAAAAGGATTGCAATAGAAAGTAAGGTCAACCCTAAAAAGTTCTTTAAGTACCTTAATAACAAAAAGAAAATGAGAAAAGAAAATATAGGACCCTTTCAGTGTGAGATGGGTAGGCAGATTATTGGAGATAAGGAAAAAGCTGATGTATTAAACAAATTCTTTGCCTCTGTGTTTACCAGGGAAGAATCAAGTTCAATAGTAGCGCCACAGGAGGAAGCCACAACCTCCATATTAATGAACAATTGGTTAACTGAGGAAGAAGTTCATAGGCGGCTTGAAAAAATGAAAGTAGATAAGGCACCTGGCCCCGATGGCATACATCCAAGAGTTCTCAAGGAGTTAAGCTCAGTAATAGCAAAACCATTATATTTAATATTCAAGGACTTCATTTCCACAGGCTCAGTACCACAAGATTGGCGTAAAGCATATGTGGTGCCTATATTTAAAAAGGGAGCTAGATCCCAACCGGGGAATTACAGACCTGTAAGCCTGACTTCAATAGTGGGGAAACTACTTGAAGGTTTAATACGGGATAATATTCAGGAATACCTAATGGAAAACAAAATTATTAGTAATAGTCAGCATGGATTTATGAAGGATAGATCTTGCCAAACTAACCTTATTTAATTCTTTGAGGAGGTAAGTAGGAATTTAGACCAGGGTAATGCAGTTGATGTGGTCTACTTAGATTCTGCAAAGGCTTTTGATACGGTTTCACACAAGAGGTTGGTGTACAAAATAAAGAAAATTGGACTCAGTAATAATATATGCACCTGGATTGAAAACTGGTTGAAGGACAGACAACAGAGGGTTGTCATAAATGGAACTTTTTCAGGTTGGGCTCAAGTCGTGAGTGGAGTACCTCAGGGATCGGTACTGGGACCCCTGCTTTTTAACTCGTTTATTAATGACCTTGAGGTTGGCATCGAGAGCAAAGTCTCCATCTTTGCTGATGTTACTAAATTGTGTAAGGTAATAGAATCAGAGCAGGATGTAATTTCTCTTCAGAAGGACTTGGAGAGACTGGAAACGTGGGCAGGTAAATGGCAGATGAGGTTTAATACAGATAAATGTAAGGTTATGCATTTGGGATGCAAGAATAAACTGGCGACTTACAAATTAAATGGGGATATATTGGGGGAATCCTTGATAGAGAAGGATTTAGGAGTGCTGGTAGACAGCAGGCTTAGCAATAGTGCCCAATGTCATGCAGTAGCTGCAAAGGCAAACAACATCTTATCTTGCATCAAACGGGCAATGGATGGAAGGGAAGTAAACATAATTATGCCCCTTTACAAAGCATTAGTACAATTTTGGGCACCAATCCTAAGAAAAGACATTATGGAAATAGAGAAAGTGCAGAGAAGAGCCACCAAATTAATAAAGGGGATGGACAATCTAACTTATGAGGAGAGGCTAGCTAAATTAGATTTATTTACATTAGAAAAGAGGCATCTAAGAGAGGATATGATGACTCTATACAATTATAGGCTAAAGCAGTAAAATTCCGGGCATTATTGAAAACCCTGCTCTCTGATTGGTTAAAATGCCGGGCTTTATCCAATCAGTAATGCCCGGAATTTAAGCAGCAGAATATGCAGTTTTCATTGTGTTTATTTCCAGCCAATCAGCTTTTAGAACAGCTGAGACAGGGCAGGGGATTCGTCTGATTGAAGTAACAGCTCTGAAACGGGACAGGGGATTGGTCAGGAGGTATTAGCCACGGTTTGACTCCTCCCTCTCCCAAGCTGACTGAGATTTTCTGAGCAGATTCAGTTGAATTGGGGGAGGGGGGAGGGGAGAGGGAAGGGGGAGGGGGGGTCTGCAAATAAGTAAGTGGCTGGCTGCAGTTTGTGTGTGTGTGTCAGTAGCAGTGTGTGTGTGTCTGTAGCATTGTGTGTGTGCTGTGCTGTTGTATATCTGTGTAGAGGTGCTGTGTGTGTGTGTGTGTTTGTGTGTGTGTGTGTGAATAGAGCTCCTGTGTGTGTGTGTGTGTGTGTGTGTGTGTGTGTGTACACAGAGGGGCGGCAGTGTGTGGATATAGATAGCTGCAGTGTAAGCGTATATAGAGGTAGTTTCAATTATTTACCATTTTATTTTAATAACAAAAATCTATTTAACTATACAAAAGTGTCTATTATTTATGAAATAAGCTACATTTAGCCTATAATAGTAATAATCCCCTCAGAACAGGGCATTACTGGCCAATAATGCCCTGGCTGGGTTACCTCGGCTTCGCCTCGGGCCTTCAACTCTTCCAGCCAGGGCATTATTGGCCAGTAACGCCCTGTTCTGAGGGGACTATTACTTAAATATATATTCGGGGACAATACAAGGAGCTTTCAAAAGAACTATTCATCCCACGGGCAGTACAAAGGACTCGGGGCCATCCCTTAAGGTTGGAGGAAAGTAGATTTCACCAGCAACAAAGGAAAGGGTTCTTTACAGTAAGGGCAGTTACAGTGTGGGATTCATTACCCACGGAGACTGTGATGGCAGATACAATAGATTTGTTAAAAAAAAGGTTGGATATCTTTTTAGAAAGGAAAGGTATACAGGGATATACCAAATAAGTATACATGGGAAGGATGTTGATCCAGGGAGTAATCTGATTTTTGGAGATTCTTGGAGTCAGGAAGGAATTTATTTTTCCCCTTAATGGGGTTTTTTGTTTGCCTTCCTCTGGATGAATAAGTAAGTGTAGCGGTCATGTAAAATGGCTACAGTCATCTCTCCTGCTGACAGTAAGGCCTGGTAAGTTGTGGGCATGCCAGCAGTAATTATGGAGGTTTGCCCTCACACCCTGGTGGGGTGCCCTGTGTATGGATGGGAGTGGTCACATGCTCTGACTCCATGGTTAGTGATGTCAGAGGTGTGTCAGCTTCCAGAGTGTACATAAGGCACAGCACTGTGTCTAAAAGTTAGTTCTGCCAGAGTTCTATCTGAGTCCTGAGTTCTGCAGGAGTTCTGAATAGTCTGCAAGAGTTATGTTATAGTAGCTGAACAGGAAGACTGTGTCCAGGGACCTGGCACAGGGTAAAGACATCCCGGCTGGGATAGGGAATCCCTATTAAAGGAGAATTACACCTTTCAAAGGGAACCACTGAGGGACAATGAGTGGCTAGAGAAACTACTGCGAGGGGCAGTTAGCCCACCTCAACCAATAAAGATGCTCTTAATCACAAACCCTCTCGTGTACATGTGTGGAGTGAATGTACAGAGAGGAGCACCACAGAGGAGTTCCTCGCCAGGACCATCCCCAAGTGACCGAAGGGACCCTGATGAGGTGGAGGCGCTGCACTGGAACTAGGTAGGACTCAACACACTACCTCAGCTGCCTGTCTGGACGGGTCCTCCCCACACACCATCATGCGGGAGACTCAGGAGTCCTGTTGCCAACAGGTGCACCACCAGACACTATCACACTGTAATGGGGACCGGTTAGACCACAGGGGCCAATGTGAGATTGGGTGGGTCAGGCCGGGCCAGAAAAACCGTTACATAAGTATAGATATAGGATAAAGTATCTGTCGTCTAAATTTAGCATAGGTTGAACTTGATGGACGTACGTCTTTTTTCAACCTCATCTACTATGTAACTATGTAACCATGTAACTATGTAACTATATTTATTATCAACTTGTGTCTCCAGTTTAATACATTTTTTCCACCCGTTAAGTATATTATGAAAGGATAGATATTATATCGGTCTGATCATTACAGATCCAGACAGAAATCATTTCTATCACATGCATTTGGTTGGAGTTTGATCTTTTCATCCTTTCTTATTTTGGACCTGTTTACAAACAGAACCGCTCATTATGGATTTTTATGTGTCACATTTTTAGCTCTTGGGATTAGTACATCTCTTCTTTCCTTATATTTAATATCTTTTCCCTGTTTGTAGCAGTTAAAGCAGTGAGTATGTCTCAGGAATGATGTCCTAGAACACACAAGGATTTGCTATCTTTGTTTCTTTTTTGCTGAATACAATTCGTAACAACAGAGCAACTGCTGCAGTAATCTGTTTACAGACCTGTTACTGGCATCATGCGTCATTCTCAGCAGGGAGAGCGTCACAGAGCTCCCTCTCCCCACTCCCCCACTTTCCCTCCCTCTTCCCCAATTACCCTCCCTCTCTCCCCCCTTCCATCCCCTTTCCCTCCCTCCCTCCTCCCCCCTCTCCCTATCTCCCTCCCTCTACCTAGTTTTGAAAGAACTTAGCCTGGTGGTGGATGTGAGAGTCTCCGGTAGACTGTTCCAGTTTTGGGGTGCACGGTAAGAGAAGGAGGAGCGGCCGGATACTTTGTTGAACCTTGGGACCATGAACAGTCTTTTGGAGTCAGATCTCAGGTGATAGGTGCTGCATGTGGTAGGGGTGAGGAGCTTGTTCAGGTAGCTGGGTAGCCTGCCCAGAAAGTATTTAAAGGCAAGACAGGAAAGGTGAACTTTGCGCCTAGACTCTAGTGATGACCAATCTAGTTCTTTGAGCATTTCGCAGTGATGTGTGTTATAGTTGCATTGGAGAACGAAACGACAAATTGAATTGTAGAGGGTGTCAAGTTTGCTAAGGTGGGTTTGAGGTGCTGAGCCATATACTATATCTCCATAGTCGATAATTGGCATTAGCATCTGCTGTGCGATACGCTTTCTGACCAGGAGACTTAGGGAGGATTTGTTCCTGTAAAGTACCCCTAGTTTGGCATAGGTCTTGGTTGTCAGGGTATCAATGTGCATCCCGAATGTTAAGTGGGAGTCAAACCATACGCCCAGGTATTTAAAACTAGTGACAGGGGTTAGGGTGGTGTTAGCGGTGGTTCTGATCAGGAGCTCAGTCACTGGAAGCTTTAAAAATTTAGTCTTGGTCCCAAATACCATTGTTACAGTCTTGTCAGTGTTTACAAACAATTTGTTTTGGGAAATCCAGTTTTCGAGTCTCAAAAAGTCAGACTGAAGTATGTGTTGAAGGTAAGAGAGGCTATGGCTGTGTGCATATAGGATTGTGTCATCTGCATACATGTGTATTGAGGCTTCCTTACAAGCCGTGGGAAGATCATTGATGAACACTGAGAAGAGTAGGGGCCCCAGAAAAGAGCCTTATGGGACACCACAGGTGATATCCAAGGGGGTTAGAGTTAGAGCCTGAGATGGACACATGTTGGGATCTTCCTGATAGGTAGGACTGAAACCAGTTTAAAGCATGTTTCCCTATTCCAGAGCTCTGGAGTTTGTTAAGCAGGATAACATGATCAACAGTATCAAAAGCCTTTGCAAAATCTAGGAATACTGCACCAGTGAGTTGTCCCCGTTCCATTCCACACAGGATTTCATTGCAAACTTTTAGCAGGGTAGTTACGGTGGAGTGTTTGGGACGAAACCCAGATTGGAATTGGCTAGGGAAATTTGCCTTGGTATAGTAATCGCTTAATTGGGAGTGGACACAATTTCCCTGACTTTGGATAGAATTGGGAGAAGTGAGATTGGCCTGTAGTTTGAGACAGTGTTTTTGTCCCCACTTTTGAAGATTGGGACAACTCTGGCAATTTTCCAGGTCTTAGGGATATGGCCTGCAGACAGGATAGAGTTGACTATGGACGCAATTGGTTTGGCAATTGCTGGGGCACCAAGTCTTAGGAACCTAGATTGTAGTAAGTCGGGTCCTCATTGGCTGCTTAGTTTTAATTTGAGGAGCGCTTGTGTAATCTCCCCTTCAGATACTGGGCCAAATTGAAAGTTGTGGGCAGTGTTGGGAGAGGGTGGGGCTATAGGGGTACTCCCAGGATGAGATTCATGTTTGTGGTTTGGGCTGCGTTTCGCTAATAAGTTAGTAGCACACCCCACAAAGTAATTGTCACGCCTGTATGCCCGCAGACTTGGCAGGACCGCAGTACCGAGGTGGGAACGGTATGATACCGCACACCCACAGCAGTGGGAGCAAGCCCGGAGTGTGGTATAGCGTTGCTGGGCCTGTTGGAAAAGTGGTTAGGATACTTGCAACGTTTTGTAGGGTTAAACGTAAGAATGGTCGTGTCCGTGTGCCAATGTCCAGGGGTACAGAGAGCAGAGTAGTCGAAGTTCAAAGCCAGGTCCAAGGATTCCAGAGGTCAGCAAGGTAGAGTTCGTAGCAAGGTTCAAGGGGTACAGAGAGCAGGGTAGTCCAGGACAAGCAGGGGTCAAAGCCAGGGGAATCCAAAGTAACACAGGACAAGCAGAAACACAGAGGGAGCACAGCATAGGACTGCACACACAGGGATAACAGGAACTATGCAGAGCGACGATAGAGAGGACAGACAGGGATTATAAAGGGAGACACACCAATAGGATAGAGGGGAGGAGCAGAGAGAGAAGAGGGAGACAACAAGGATAGGTCAGGAAGAGAAGAGGAGGAGACAGAAGGGGCAGACAGGGAGATAGCCTGCAGGTACTGGGAGGAGGAGTCAGGAGAGTGACAGGGCTTAGAAGAAGAGCGTGTGTGCGCGCCCTCTGTAAGCAGACAGTGCGCGCGCACAGGCTGCGTCACAAGACGCGTGGAGCGCAGCGCCGCGGGCACCCCAGCGGAGGGAAGCAGAGGACCGGATGGGATTGCTACCGGAGGTGAGGTACAGGCAGCGGGCATTGAGAGTGTCTGGGAGCGGGGAGCGTTGCCGCAGGGGCTCGGGGACTGCGCGGGTGTGCGAGGCTTGTGGGGCATGCTGGCATTGAGAGTATCTGGGAGCGGGGAGCGTTGCCGCAGGGGCTCGGGGACTGCGCGGGTGCGCGAGGCTTGCGGGGCATGCGCTGAGGCAGTGGGGCTTTAAGAGCGGTAGATGGAGCGGGACAGGAACGGGTAAGCACAGGGAGATTGGCCAGGGAAGGGACAGAGGGAGAGAAAGAAGGGGAAGGAATCCCCTGAACCGTCACAGTAATCATTGAAAGCACCTGCAATGTAAGTGGGGTTTGTCAGAGTAATATCCCCCTTAGTGATATTACTTGGGTGTTGATGGTTAGGAGGCTGGAATATATGGTTGAGAACCTTCCAGAAGTTAGCTGGGTTTGCTGTATTCTGGAGGAGATTGTCAGAGTAATATTGTGCTTTTGCGTGCCTTGTTTGCCTTGTGCATTAAAGGCGCTATATAAATAAAGACATACATATATACATAAAGAACGCATACAGAGAGGGTTAAAATTGTGTTAGGAGAGGTAGGATAGGCCTGCAGTGTGTTAGGAGAGGTAGGATAGGCCTGCAGCGTGTTAGGAGAGGTAGGATAGGCCTGCAGTGTGTTAGGAGAGGTAGGATAGGCCTGCAGTGTGTTAGGAGAGGTAGGATAGGCCTGCAGTGTGTTAGGAGAGGTAGGATAGGCCTGCAATGTGTTAGGAGAGGTAGGATAGGCCTGCAGTGTGTTAGGAGAGGTAGGATAGGCCTGCAATGTGTTAGGAGAGGTAGGATAGGCCTGTCATGTGTTAGGAGAGGTAGGATAGGCCTGCAGTGTGTTAGGAGAGGTAGGATAGGCCTGCAGTGTGTTAGGAGAGGTAGGATAGGCCTGCAATGTGTTAGGAGAGGTAGGATAGGCCTGTAGTGTGTTAGGAGAGGTAGGATAGGCCTGCAGTGTGTTAGGAGAGGTAGGATAGGCCTGCAGTGTGTTAGGAGAGGTAGGATAGGCCTGCAATGTGTTAGGAGAGGTAGGATAGGCCTGTAGTGTGTTAGGAGAGGTAGGATAGGCCTGCAGTGTGTTAGGAGAGGTAGGATAGGCCTGCAGTGTGTTAGGAGAGGTAGCATAGGCCTGTAATGTGTTAGGAGAGGTAGGATAGGTGTGCAGTGTGTTAGGAGAGGTAGGATAGGCCTGCAGTGTGTTAGGAGAGGTAGGATAGGCCTGCAATGTGTTAGGAGAGGTAGGATAGGCCTGTAGTGTGTTAGGAGAGGTAGGATAGGCCTGCAGTGTGTTAGGAGAGGTAGGATAGGCCTGTAGTGTGTTAGGAGAGGTAGGATAGGCCTGCAGTGTGTTAGGAGAGGTAGGATAGGCCTGCATGTGTTAGGAGAGGTAGGATAGGCCTGCAATGTGTTAGGAGACGTAGGATACCCTGCAATGCGTTAGGAGATGTAGGATAGGCCTGCAGTGTGTTAGGAGAGGTAGGATAGGCCTGCAGTGTGTTAGGAGAGGTAGGATAGGCCTGCAGTCTGTTAGGAGAGGTAGGATAGGCCTGCAGTGTGTTAGGAGAGGTAGGATAGGCCTGCAATGTGTTAGGAGACGTAGGATACCCTGCAATGCATTAGGAGATGTAGGATAGGCCTGCTATGTGTTAGGAGAGGTAGGAAAGGCCTGCAGTGTGTTAGGAGAGGTAGGATAGGCCTGCAGTGTGTTAGGAGAGGTAGGGTAGGCCTGCAGTGTGTTAGGAGAGGTAGGATAGGCCTGCAGTGTGTTAGGAGAGGTAGGATAGGCCTGCAGTGTGTTAGGAGAGGTAGGATAGGCCTGCAATGTGTTAGGAGAGGTAGGATAGGCCTGCAATGTGTTAGGAGAGGTAGGATAGGCCTGCAGTGTGTTAGGAGAGGTAGGATAGGCCTGCAATGTGTTAGGAGAGGTCGGATAGGCCTGCAGTGCGTTAGGAGAGGTAGAATAGGCCTGCAGTGTGTTAGGAGAGGTAGGATAGGCCTGCAGTGTGTTAGGAGAGGTAGGATAGGCGTGCAGTGTTAGCAGAGGTCGGATAGGCCTGCTATGTGTTAGGAGAGGTAGGATAGGCCTGCAGTGTGTTAGGAGAGGTAGGATAGGCCTGCAGTGTGTTAGGAGAGGTAGAATAGCCCTGCAGTGTGTTAGGAGAGGTAGGATAGGCGTGCAGTGTTAGCAGAGGTCGGATAGGCCTGCTATGTGTTAGGAGAGGTAGGATAGGCCTGCAGTGTGTTAGGAGAGGTAGGATAGGCCTGCAGTGTGTTAGGAGAGGTAGAATAGCCCTGCAGTGTGTTAGGAGAGGTAGGATAGGCCTGCAGTGTGTTAGGAGAGGTAGGATAGGCCTGCAATGTGTTAGGAGAGGTAGGATAGGCCTGTAATGTGTTAGGAGAGGTAGGATAGGCCTGCAGTGTGTTAGGAGAGGTAGGATACCCTGCAATGCGTTAGGAGAGGTAGGATAGGCCTGTAATGTGTTAGGAGAGGTAGGATAGGCCTGCAGTGTGTTAGGAGAGGTAGGATAGGCCTGCAGTGTGTTAGGAGAGGTAGAACAGGCCTGCAGTGTGTTAGGAGAGGTAGGATAGGCCTGCAATGTGTTAGGAGAGGTAGGATAGGCCTGCAGTGTGTTAGGAGAGGTAGGATAGGCCTGCAGTGTGTTAGGAGAGGTAGGATAGGCCTGCAATGTGTTAGGAGAGGTAGGATAGGCCTGCAGTGTGTTAGGAGAGGTAGGATAGGCCTGCAATGTGTTAGGAGACGTAGGATACCCTGCAATGCATTAGGAGAGGTAGGAGAGGCCTGCAGTGTGTTAGGAGAGGTAGGATAGGCCTGCAGTGTTAGGAGAGGTCGGATAGGCCTGCAATGCGTTAGGAGAGGTAGGATAGGCCTGCAGTGTGTTAGGAGAGGTAGGATAGGCCTGCAGTGTGTTAGGAGAGGTAGGATAGGCCTGCAGTGTGTTAGGAGAGGTTGAATAGCCCTGCAGTGTGTTAGGAGAGGTAGGATAGGCCTGCAGTGTGTTAGGAGACGTAGGATACCCTGCAATGCGTTAGGAGAGGTAGGATAGGCCTGCAGTGTGTTAGGAGAGGTAGGATAGGCCTGCAGTGTGTTAGAAGAGGTAGGATAGGCCTGCAGTGTGTTAGGAGAGGTAGGATAGGCCTGTAATGTGTTAGGAGAGGTAGGATAGGCCTGCAGTGTGTTAGGAGAGGTAGGATAGGCCTGTAATGTGTTAGGAGAGGTAGGATAGGCCTGCAGTGTGTTAGGAGAGGTAGGATAGGCCTGCAGTGTGTTAGGAGAGGTAGGATAGGCCTGTAATGTGTTAGGAGAGGTAGGATAGGCCTGCAATGCGTTAGGAGAGGTAGGATAGGAATGCAATGTGTTAGGAGAGGTAGGATAGGCCTGCAATGCGTTAGGAGAGATAGGATAGGCCTGCAATGCGTTAGGAGAGGTAGCATAGGCCTGCAGTGTGTTAGGAGAGGTAGGATAGGCCTGCAGTGTGTTAGGAGAGGTAGGATAGGCCTGTAATGTGTTAGGAGAGGTAGGATAGGCCTGCAGTGTGTTAGGAGAGGTAGGATAGGCCTGCAGTGTGTTAGGAGAGGTAGGATAGGCCTGTAATGTGTTAGGAGAGGTAGGATAGGCCTGCAATGCGTTAGGAGAGGTAGGATAGGAATGCAATGTGTTAGGAGAGGTAGGATAGGCCTGCAATGCGTTAGGAGAGATAGGATAGGCCTGCAATGCGTTAGGAGAGGTAGCATAAGCCTGCAATGCGTTAGGAGAGGTAGCATAGGCCTGCAATGCGTTAGGAGAGGTAGGATAGGCCTGCAATGCGTTAGGAGAGGTAGCATAGGCCTGTAATGTGTTAGGAGAGGTAGGATAGGCCTGCAATGCGTTAGGAGAGGTAGGATAGGCCTGCAATGTGTTAGGAGAGGTAGGATAGGCCTGCAGTGTGTTAGGAGAGGTAGGATAGGCCTGCAGTGTGTTAGGAGAGGTAGGATAGGCCTGCAGTGTTAGGAGAGGTAGGATAGGCCTGCAGTGTGTTAGGAGAGGTAGAATAGCCCTGCAATGTGTTAGGAGAGGTAGGATAGGCCTGCAGTGTGTTAGGAGAGGTAGGATAGGCCTGCAGTGTGTTAGGAGAGGTAGGATAGGCCTGTAATGTGTTAGGAGAGGTAGGATAGGCCTGCAATGTGTTAGGAGAGGTAGGATAGGCCTGCAGTGTGTTAGGAGAGGTAGGATAGGCCTGTAATGTGTTAGGAGAGGTAGGATAGGCCTGCAATGTGTTAGGAGAGGTAGGATAGGCCTGCAGTGTGTTAGGAGAGGTAGGATACCCTGCAATGTGTTAGGAGAGGTAGGATAGGCCTGCAATGTGTTAGGAGAGGTAGGATAGGCCTGCAGTGTGTTAGGAGAGGTAGGATAGGCCTGTAATGTGTTAGGAGAGGTAGGATAGGCCTGCAATGTGTTAGGAGAGGTAGGATAGGCCTGCAGTGTGTTAGGAGAGGTAGGATAGGCCTGCAGTGTGTTAGGAGAGGTAGGATAGGCCTGCAATGCGTTAGGAGAGGTAGGATAGGCCTGTAATGTGTTAGGAGAGGTAGGATAGGCCTGCAATGCGTTAGGAGAGGTAGGATAGGAATGCAATGTGTTAGGAGAGGTAGGATAGGCCTGCAATGCGTTAGGAGAGATAGGATAGGCCTGCAATGCGTTAGGAGAGGTAGCATAGGCCTGCAATGCGTTAGGAGAGGTAGCATAGGCCTGCAATGCATTAGGAGAGGTAGGATAGGCCTGCAATGCGTTAGGAGAGGTAGCATAGGCCTGTAATGTGTTAGGAGAGGTAGGATAGGCCTGCAATGCGTTAGGAGAGGTAGGATAGGCCTGCAATGCGTTAGGAGAGGTAGGATAGGAATGCAATGTGTTAGGAGAGGTAGGATAGGCCTGCAATGCGTCAGGAGAGGTAGGATAGGAATGCAATGCGTTAGGAGAGGTAGGATAGGAATGCAATGTGTTAGGAGAGGTAGGATAGGCCTGCAATGCGTTAGGAGAGGTAGGATAGGCCTGCAATGCGTTAGGAGAGGTAGGATAGGAATGCAATGTGTTAGGAGAGGTAGGATAGGCCTGCAATGCGTTAGGAGAGGTAGGATACCCTGCAATGCGTTAGGAGAGGTAGGATAGGCCTGTAATGTGGTAGGAGAGGTAGGATAGGCCTGCAGTGTGTTAGGAGAGGTAGGATAGGCCTGCAGTGTGTTAGGAGAGGTAGGATAGGCCTGCAGTGTGTTAGGAGAGGTAGGATAGGCCTGCAATGTGTTAGGAGACGTAGGATACCCTGCAATGCGTTAGGAGATGTAGGATAGGCCTGCAGTGTGTTAGGAGAGGTAGGATAGGCCTGCAGTGTGTTAGGAGAGGTAGGATAGGCCTGCAGTGTGTTAGGAGAGGTAGGATAGGCCTGCAATGTGTTAGGAGACGTAGGATACCCTGCAATGCGTTAGGAGAGGTAGGATAGGCCTGCAGTGTGTTAGGAGAGGTAGGATAGGCCTGCAGTGTGTTAGGAGAGGTAGGATAGGCCTGCAGTGTGTTAGGAGAGGTAGGATAGGCCTGCAGTGTGTTAGGAGAGGTAGGATAGGCCTGTAATGTGTTAGGAGAGGTAGGATAGGCCTGCAATGTGTTAGGAGAGGTAGGATAGGCCTGTAATGTGTTAGGAGAGGTAGGAAAGGCCTGTAATGTGTTAGGAGAGGTAGGATAGGCCTGCAATGTGTTAGGAGAGGTAGGATAGGCCTGCAATGTGTTAGAAGAGGCCCTGCTGCGTGGAGATTACAATCTATAGGCAGGGTAAGTAGACACTGGGTACAAGAGATGAGAAACTTGGTTAGTTTCAGAAGCAATACAGCAGCTGTAACCTTACCAGACAGCAGCGAAAGGCGACACCCTTTGGCTGCCCTTCGACTCACGCCTTTGGGATGGACGGAGGGAGGGACTGATGGACTGCAGGGGGTCTGAAGTGACTTGTTAGCCTGCTGTTAACCCCTTCTATGCTGGCTTGGTGGACAGGGGCAATGAAGGCATATTGGAGCCTCTTTTCTTAAGGAGACTCCTTTCTCTCACCCCCTCCCCTCCTCACTCTCTCTTTCTCTCCCTGTCACGGGAGACCCGGTATTTACACCTTTTTACCGGGATCATTCACTGAGCAAAACAAGTTTGTCATTAATTCCATTGAAACAGACGTACACACAGCGGATTACAAAATACAGAAGAAAACACACTTACTGGGGGTCTGGGCTGCAAAGCTGGACTTTCCTGTGTAATATAGAACAGAAAACAAAGTCTTTAGGTTGACCGGGACTTGGCCCGAAAAGTCCTGGAACTGAAATCGCCATGAAGTTCCTGACGCCACCGCTGTATCCGCTCCGGAGATGCCGAAATCCCTAGATGGAGAGTTAGTCCCAAACGTCCTGGTACTCTTTTCAGCAGCAATCCCAGCCTAGACCGCTACGTTCTATTCTCAGAACTTGGCCCCAAAAAGTGGGGCTTAGAAAAGAGTGACAGGCCTTAGAAGAGGAGTGTGTACGCGCGCCCTCTGTAAGCAGACAGTGTGCGCGCATTACCATTTTGACCTGATATCTCTGAGGCCGGCGCGCTGCTATTTCTCCAAAAGCATCTTTTGGTCGTTTCAAATTTGCTGCGGCTGTTCTGGCGTGTAGAATCTCAGCTCCGGATTGGCTGAGGGTTTCTTATAGTATTTCAGAGTTCATTCATGAAATACTACAGCCAATCCAAGCGTGGGAATATTCCTACCAGCCTATCAGAGCGCTGCCAGAATATCCAAGCCGGGCAAGCATGGATTCAGAATCGGACAAAGGCATGCGCCAACCTGGCACCTCTGCCACTTGTCAGTCAGAAGTGACCCGCTGAGTTAGGCTCCTCACAGTCTGGGCTGGGGCAAATGGTGGTCCGAGGACTCCCATTCATCTCAGGACGTGAGTACTTGAGGCTAGCTCCGCTGCCCAAATGGCTTTCACACCTTGGCAACCTCTGAGGCTTTCATGTCAGGGACCCGAGCAGACTTGGTGGCACCAGGCTTGGTAGCCACATGGTCTCTCGGAACCTTGGACCTGGAAGTCCCAGCTCATATACCATGCACAAGCATATACATACGTTAAACATACTGTTTAATAAAATATATACTTTATACTCTTCTAAGTCTTCTGGTTATGGGGAATAGAATAAGAATCTGCACTTTATTCTCACTAGCCGTATTCCCCACACACTATAAAAACTGAACTTAGACTTTAAAACTCCTTGCAACTTTATGTATGGTTGGAGTAACCCCAGAACCCCTGTACCAGATTCTGGGTGACCTGGGCATTAACTGGGCATCCCCTCTTATACTAGGGACCTGTAGGAGGACATGTGCAAAGGTACATAATGGAGACTGTTATAAGGTGAAATTATAACAAGGCTTTATTGTGCCTGTCGCTTAAAACACAGCAAAAATCAACATAAGTGAAATAGTGAGCCAAACAAAGAAAACCTATCTCTGCTTTGGAGACTATCTACACATATAGCTCAGCTCTCTCTGACTGGGTTGGTAAGCAAGGCTCATTACCAGCCCCAAATATATAGCATGAAATAAGCAGATATAGAAAGTCTCATAAATGAAAGTCTTATCTGTTTCTTGTGGTTTGGAGGGAAAATCTTCTCTGTCCCTGGTTCAGCTCCTTTTCCTCAGGGTGTGTCAGCATTCAGGTTTAGAAGTTTCCCCTGTGCCTTGAAAGCAGCTCTGCTGTTTCTTCTGGCAGGCTCAAGACAAGTGTCTCCAAGTTCAGCTCAGGTGTGAGCTAAGGAGTCTCACTTCCTGTCTCAAAAGACAGGCTTTTCAAAGCAATCAGGCAGGTGGTGTTAGTTAATTGCCTACCAGCAGTTAACCACCACACTGCTGGATTAGAGGCACATTTGTGAACAGGGATAAGTCCCCTGTTACAGGACCCCTTTACCGTTCTAGGGATACCACACATCCCCATGCCCCATTTACCTTTCTGGTTTGTGCTGAAGCAGGGAATCCTAGCGGTGAGTCGCGCAAGCGTTTTTAAGGGGAAATTTTGCCGGAGCAATGTGTCTCAATGTATCCGAGAATCCGACCTGATTCCCGGGTACATTTTTAGGGTCTCCAGTAACTCTGGAACCCGGCTACCCAGACACATTCTGACAAGACTTCCTCTGCAAACCCCCACCCCCATGCAACTCATACCCCAGCGATCTCTGCTCGCTGGCACCCCTCCCCCCTCAGCGATCTCTGCTCGCTGGCACCCCCCCCCCCCCCCAGCGATCTCTGCTCGCTGGCACGCCCCCCCTCAGCGATCTCTGCTCGCTGGCACCCCCCCCCCCCCCCCAGCGATCTCTGCTCGCTGGCACTCCTGGAAAGGTAAAAACACATACATTCTTTATTGCCGCATAATTATTCACAATGCATAACAGTCACTGGGCTCAAGAGCTGACACTCCCGAACTCCAATACATGGATCAGAGGTAACCAAATGGGCTTAATGGGCTTAAACCTTTATTGTTGAGCCTGGTTAACCCCTCACTGGCACACTCTCCACCCTCCCTGATCTCTCCCCCCTCTCCTAGATCTCTTTCCACCTCTCTCTCTCCCCCTCCCTCATCTCTCTCTCTACCCCTCCCTTCTCTCTCTCCATATCCCTCCTCCCCCCCCTCCCCCACACTCTCCCTCCATCCCCACTCTCTACCCCACCTCCCCTCTCTCTATCCTCATCCTCTCTCTCTCTACCTCTCTCTTCTCTCACCGCTCTCCTCTCTTCCACACTCCATCCTCTTTCTCACTCCCCTCCAACCTACTCTGTCGCCCTCACCCTCCCGCGTCTCTCTCTACCTCTCCCTCCTCTCTCTCTCTGCCCACCTCCACCCACTATCCACGAAGGCAATGAAGTGGTTAACCACCAGTGCCATGCTTATTGTGGGTAGTGGGGGTGGGTGAAGGGGGTTTTAGCCCCGAGGCCTACCGTGTGGTAACTGAATTTAGGAGATTCATATTGTGAATTTCTCATATTAAATTCCTTTTCCAGCGTCTCATTGGCCCTGGATTTGCATTTAGATTTCTCTGGAAGCTGGTTCCGTTCAGTCTATCTTGCTCGGTCAAATACTTTGTGAATTTGTTTGGCATCATAGCTTTGTTTTGTTTTTATCACCGGGTCAAACGCTGGCCAAGAGCTTCTTGGACAGGGTCCAAGGAACAGTTCCTTCTAATTCTATAAAATTGGCTCTTGGGCATATTTTCTTACCATTATTTAATGATTACTGGAAGAATGAAGGCCGCTGTTTGTTGCTACTGTTTTGAAATGTCTCGGTGAGTATTTGGGCATTGTCGACCCGCAGAGAGCGCCAAGTCCAGAAATATAGCACGTGTGGATTCAATATTGAATGTAAATTTTAAACCCATATCATTATTATCAAAAGAAGACAGGCTGGCCGACAATTCATCCCTATTCCAACCCTTGGTTTATGCAGATACTGCCATTATGTGACCTGTAGTCTCAGTACCTACCCGAGCACACCCTACAGTATTCATTGAAAACACAGGTCCACACTGAGTGCTACATTGGGTTCTCTCTCTATCTTCTACCATTGTATTTCCACCCATAGCACCGTTCACAGCCTAACTATATTGTGGCTGCAGCAGGGGCTTCCCTATCGCTCTTCTGGGCAAATGGAAAGATGCTGAGATACAGGACGTTTTGTGTCAGATGTAATGATTAATCTGACATGCTCCATGATCCTTACTTTCAATTGTCCGATCGGTCTTCTGACATACTGTAATCCCCATTGGAGCAAATAGACTATGAATTGAGATGTGCAGTTGATAAGAGCCGGGATTTTGCAGGGGGGCTTGATGCAGACCCCTTACTGTATTGAATGATAAAGAAGCCTTTTCCTGTAAGGATTTGTGTTCCTTCCAGGACCGCGGCCAGCTCCTGGCTGGACAATGTACACGCAGGGCGACGGCGTATCACGTCTCAGCAATCGGCAGCGAGGGATTTACCGCTCCTTCCGAGGGGTGATACATCTGATGTCATTAAACGTTACCCTGCGCCAAATAATCTCACACAGGGAGAAAAGAGAGCGCTCAAGGGTCTACAGACTAACACATCGTTAGTAATAAAAATGCTGATGGGGGGGGGGGCGGTCGTGGTGCAGCATGTGAGGGGGGGGCTGTCGTGGTGCAGCATGTGAGGGGGGGGGCTGTCGTGGTGCAGCATGTGAGGGGGGGCTGTCGTGGTGCAGCATGTGAGGGGGGGGGCTGTCGTGGTGCAGCATGTGAGGGGGGGGGCTGTCGTGGTGCAGCATGTGAGGGGGGGCTGTCGTGGTGCAGCATGTGAGGGGGGGGGCTGTCGTGGTGCAGCATGTGAGGGGGGCTGTCGTGGTGCAGCATGTGAGGGGTGCTGTCGTGGTGCAGCATGTGAGGGGGGGGGCTGTCGTGGTGCAGCATGTGAGGGGTGCTGTCGTGGTGCAGCATGTGAGGGAAGGGCTGTCGTGGTGCAGCATGTGAGGGGGGGCTGTTGTGGTGCAGCATGTGAGGTTGGGCTGTCGTGGTGCAGCATGTGAGGGGGGGGGCTGTCGTGGTGCAGCATGTGAGGGGGGCTGTCGTGGTGCAGCATGTGAGGGGGGGCTGTCGTGGTGCAGCATGTGAGGGGGGGGCTGTCGTGGTGCAGCATGTGAGGGGGGCTGTCGTGGTGCAGCATGTGAGGGGTGCTGTCGTGGTGCAGCATGTGAGGGAAGGGCTGTCGTGGTGCAGCATGTGAGGGGGGGCTGTTGTGGTGCTGCATGTGAGGGGGCTGTCGTGGTGCAGCATGGGAGGGGGGGCTGTCATGGTGCAGCATGTGAGGGGGGGGCTGTCGTGGTGCAGCATGTGAGGGGGGGGGCTGTCGTGGTGCAGCATGTGGGGGTGCTGTCGTGGTGCAGCATGGGAGGGGGGGCTGTCGTGGTGCAGCATGTGAGGGGGGGGCTGTCGTGGTGCAGCATGTGAGGGGGGGCTGTTGTGGTGCAGCATGTGAGGGGGGGCTGTCGTGGTGCAGCATGTGAGGGGGGGCTGTCGTGGTGCAGCATGTGAGGGGGGGGCTGTCGTGCTGCAGCATGTGAGGGGGGGCTGTCATGGTGCAGCATGTGAGGGGGGGACTGTCGTGGTGCAGCATGTGAGGGGGGGCTGTCATGGTGCAGCATGTGAGGGGGGGGCTGTCGTGGTGCAGCATGTGAGGGGGGGGGCTGTCGTGGTGCAGCATGTGGGGGTGCTGTCGTGGTGCAGCATGGGAGGGGGGGCTGTCGTGGTGCAGCATGTGGGGGTGCTGTCGTGGTGCAGCATGTGAGGGGGGGGCTGTCGTGGTGCAGCATGTGAGGGGGGGGGCTGTCGTGGTGCAGCATGTGAGGGGGGGTTGTCATGGTGCAGCATGTGAGGGGGGGGCTGTCGTGGTGCAGCATGTGAGGGGGGGCTGTCGTGGTGCAGCATGTGAGGGAGGGGCTGTCGTGGTGCAGCATGTGAGGGGGGGCTGTCGTGGTGCAGCATGTGAGGGGGGGGCTGTCGTGGTGCAGCATGTGAGGGGGGGCTGTTGTGGTGCAGCATGTGAGGGGGGGCTGTCGTGGTGCAGCATGTGAGGGGGGGCTGTCGTGGTGCAGCATGTGAGGGGGGGGCTGTTGTGCTGCAGCATGTGAGGGGGGGCTGTCATGGTGCAGCATGTGAGGGTGGGGCTGTCGTGGTGCAGCATGTGAGGGGGGGCTGTCATGGTGCAGCATGTGAGGGGGGGGCTGTCGTGGTGCAGCATGTGAGGGGGGGGCTGTCGTGGTGCAGCATGTGAGGGGGGGGGCTGTCGTGGTGCAGCATGTGGGGGTGCTGTCGTGGTGCAGCATGGGAGGGGGGGCTGTCGTGGTGCAGCATGTGAGGGGGGGCTGTCGTGGTGCAGCATGTGAGGGGGGGCTGTTGTGGTGCAGCATGTGAGGCGGGAGCTGTCGTGGTGCAGCATGTGAGGGGTGCTGTCGTGGTGCAGCATGTGAGGGGGGGCTGTCGGGGTGCAGCATGTTAGAGGTGCTGTCGTGATGCAGCATGTGAGGGGTGCTGTCGTGGTACAGCATCGGAGGGGGGGGCTGTTGTGGTGCAGCATGTGAGGGGGGGCTGTCGTGCTGCAGCATGTGAGGGGGGGCTGTCGTGGTGCAGCATGTGAGGGGGGGTTGTCGTGGGGCAGCATGTGGGGGGGGTTGTCATGGTGCAGCATGTGAGGGGGGGCTGTCGTGGTGCAGCATGTGAGGGGGGCTGTCGTGGTGCAGCATGTGGGGGGTCTGTCGTGGTGCAGCATGTGAGGGGGGCTGTCATGGTGCAGCATGTGAGGGGGGGGCTGTCGTGGTGCAGCATGTGAGGGGGGGGGCTGTCGTGGTGCAGCATGTGAGGGGGGGCTGTTGTGGTGCAGCATGTGAGGGGGGGGCTGTCATGGTGCAGCATGTGAGGGGGGGCTGTCGTGGTGCAGCATGTAAGGAGGGGCTGTCGTGGTGCAGCATGTGAGGGAGGGCTGTTGTGGTGCAGCATGAGAGGGGGGGGCTGTCATGGTGCAGCATGTGAGGAGGGGGCTGTCGTGGTGCAGCATGTGAGGGGGGGCTGTCGTGGTGCAGCATGTGAGGGGGGGGCTGTCATGGTGCAGCATGTGGGGAGGGGCTGTCGTGGTGCAGCTGTGAGGGGGGGCTGTCGAGGTGCAGTATGTGAGAGGGGGACTGTCGTGGTGCAACATGTGAGGGGGGGCTGTCGTGATGCAGCATGTGAGGGGGGGCTGTCGTGGTGCAGCATGTGAGGGGGGGCTGTCGTGCAGCATGTGAGGGGGGGCTGTCGTGGTGCAACATGTGAGGGGGGGGGTCTGTCGTGGTGCAACATGTGGGGGGGGCTGTCGTGGTGCAACATGGGAGGGGGGGGCTGTCGTGGTGCAGCATGTGAGGGGGGGGGGCTGTCGTGGTGCAGCATGTGAGGGGGGGCTGTTGTGGTGCAGCATGTGAGGGGGGGGCTGTCATGGTGCAGCATGTGAGGGGGGGCTGTCGTGGTGCAGCATGTAAGGAGGGGCTGTCGTGGTGCAGCATGTGAGGGAGGGCTGTTGTGGTGCAGCATGAGAGGGGGGGGCTGTCATGGTGCAGCATGTGAGGAGGGGGCTGTCGTGGTGCAGCATGTGAGGGGGGGCTGTCGTGGTGCAGCATGTGAGGGGGGGGCTGTCATGGTGCAGCATGTGGGGAGGGGCTGTCGTGGTGCAGCTGTGAGGGGGGGGCTGTCGAGGTGCAGTATGTGAGAGGGGGACTGTCGTGGTGCAACATGTGAGGGGGGGCTGTCGTGATGCAGCATGTGAGGGGGGGCTGTCGTGGTGCAGCATGTGAGGGGGGGCTGTCATGCAGCATGTGAGGGGGGGCTGTCGTGGTGCAACATGTGAGGGGGGGGTCTGTCGTGGTGCAACATGTGGGGGGGGGCTGTCGTGGTGCAACATGGGAGGGGGGGGCTGTCGTGGTGCAGCATGTGAGGGGGGGCTGTCGTGGTGCAACATGTGAGGGGGGGGGTCTGTCGTGGTGCAACATGTGAGGGGGGGGGCTGTCGTGGTGCAGCATGTGAGGGGGGGGCTGTCGTAGTGCAGCATGTGAGGGGGGGGTCTGTCGTGGTGCAACATGTGAGGGGGGGGGGCTGTCGTGGTGCAGCATGTGAGGGGGGCTGTCGTGGTGCAGCATGTGAGGGGGGGGCTGTCGTGGTGCAGCATGTGAGGGGGGGGGCTGTCGTGGTACAGCATGTGAGGGGGGGCTGTCGTGGTGCAGCATGTGGGGGTGCTGTCGTGGTGCAGCATGTGAGGGGGGGGCTGTCGTGGTGCAGCATGTGAGGGGGGGGGCTGTCGTGGTGCAGCATGTGAGGGGGGGTTGTCATGGTGCAGCATGTGAGGGGGGGGCTGTCGTGGTGCAGCATGTGAGGGGGGGCTGTCGTGGTGCAGCATGTGAGGGAGGGGCTGTCGTGGTGCAGCATGTGAGGGGGGGCTGTCGTGGTGCAGCATGTGAGGGGGGGCTGTCGTGGTGCAGCATGTGAGGGGGGGCTGTTGTGGTGCAGCATGTGAGGGGGGGCTGTCGTGGTGCAGCATGTGAGGGGGGGCTGTCGTGGTGCAGCATGTGAGGGGGGGCTGTCGTGCTGCAGCATGTGAGGGGGGGCTGTCATGGTGCAGCATGTGAGGGGGGGGCTGTCGTGGTGTAGCATGTGAGGGGGGGCTGTCATGGTGCAGCATGTGAGGGGGGGGCGGTCGTGGTGCAGCATGTGAGGGGGGGGCTGTCGTGGTGCAGCATGTGAGGGGGGGGGCTGTCGTGGTGCAGCATGTGGGGGTGCTGTCGTGGTGCAGCATGGGAGGGGGGGCTGTCGTGGTGCAGCATGTGAGGGGGGGCTGTCGTGGTGCAGCATGTGAGGGGGGGCTGTTGTGGTGCAGCATGTGAGGCGGGAGCTGTCGTGGTGCAGCATGTGAGGGGTGCTGTCGTGGTGCAGCATGTGAGGGGGGGCTGTTGGGGTGCAGCATGTTAGAGGTGCTGTCGTGATGCAGCATGTGAGGGGTGCTGTCGTGGTACAGCATCGGAGGGGGGGGCTGTTGTGGTGCAGCATGTGAGGGGGGGCTGTCGTGCTGCAGCATGTGAGGGGGGGCTGTCGTGGTGCAGCATGTGAGGGGGGGTTGTCGTGGGGCAGCATGTGGGGGGGGGGTTGTCATGGTGCAGCATGTGAGGGGGGGCTGTCGTGGTGCAGCATGTGAGGGGGGCTGTCGTGGTGCAGCATGTGGGGGGTCTGTCGTGGTGCAGCATGTGAGGGGGGCTGTCATGGTGCAGCATGTGAGGGGGGGGCTGTCGTGGTGCAGCATGTGAGGGGGGGGGCTGTCGTGGTGCAGCATGTGAGGGGGGGCTGTTGTGGTGCAGCATGTGAGGGGGGGGCTGTCATGGTGCAGCATGTGAGGGGGGGCTGTCGTGGTGCAGCATGTAAGGAGGGGCTGTCGTGGTGCAGCATGTGAGGGGGGGCTGTTGTGGTGCAGCATGAGAGGGGGGGGGCTGTCATGGTGCAGCATGTGAGGAGGGGGCTGTCGTGGTGCAGCATGTGAGGGGGGGCTGTCGTGGTGCAGCATGTGAGGGGGGGGCTGTCATGGTGCAGCATGTGGGGAGGGGCTGTCGTGGTGCAGCTGTGAGGGGGGGGGCTGTCGAGGTGCAGTATGTGAGAGGGGGACTGTCGTGGTGCAACATGTGAGGGGGGGCTGTCGTGGTGCAGCATGTGAGGGGAGGCTGTCGTGCAGCATGTGAGGGGGGGCTGTCGTGGTGCAACATGTGAGGGGGGGGTCTGTCGTGGTGCAACATGTGGGGGGGGCTGTCGTGGTGCAACATGGGAGGGGGGGGCTGTCGTGGTGCAGCATGTGAGGGGGGGCTGTCGTGGTGCAACATGTGAGGGGGGGGGGTCTGTCGTGGTGCAACATGTGAGGGGGGGGGCTGTCGTGGTGCAACATGTGAGGGGGGGCTGTCGTGGTGCAGCATGTGAGGGGGGGGTCTGTCGTGGTGCAACATGTGAGGGGGGGGGCTGTCGTGGTGCAGCATGTGAGGGGGGCTGTCGTGGTGCAGCATGTGAGGGGGGGGCTGTCGTGGTGCAGCATGTGAGGGGGGGGGGGCTGTCGTGGTACAGCATGTGAGGGGGGGCTGTCGTGGTGCAGCATGAGGGTGATTACCATAAGGCGGCATTGCGCCAGCTTTGCGATGTTCAGGCTTATGCTATTCTGGGAACCGACCCCACCCCCAGATTTACCAAAGATCTTAAAGACCTCCTTGGGGAGGGACGTATTTTAGGTGTATTAAGCGACACAGAGGTAGATTATTTGTATAATCCCTTTCCCACCACGCCTCTATTTCACCATCTCCCGAAGATCCATAAGACATTGGTCATGGGTAAAATATATTGAACACGTTAAATACAATTAACAATATGAAAGTTTATATATATTTTTATCTTTTAATATATTTATTTGTTTTATAACATGTTGTTTATGTTTGTTTATGTCATTTGGAGCTTGCATATACTGATCTGTGTGGTTGATTTAAAGTGCTGGTTGTTTAAAGTGTGCAGTTAGACCCAGAAGCAGTTTGACCAAGGAAGCGGTTAAACAGGGTATAGTATATTGAAGTACAGTTTACTGTTAGTACTTCTAAACTTCATAGTTGCTATAATGAGCAGGATTGAAAATGCCACTCAATGCACATCTTGCCACATGTATGTGCACTTGGAACAGCTGTTCCAAGGAGCATACCGCTGTGAGAAGTGTGAGCGGGGGGTCTCTTTAGAGTTAGAGATTGCTGATCTGAAGAGGCAACTTGCAATATTGAGGGACATTGGCAATCTTGAAAGGGAATTAGAGCTCACTGAGCAGGCCCTTGCTACGACTAGTGGTGCAGATGGTGGCGCTGTTAGTGAGGAGCAGGTAGGTAGCTTGGTTACTGTTAGTGAGGAGCAGGTAGGTAGCTGGGTGACAGTTAGAAGGGGAAGCAGGGGCAATAGGGAGAGGCAGGTCGTTTCTGAGCTGACACATCCCAATATATTTGCCATGTTGAGTGAAGATATTGGGAATGTTGGGGGCAGAAATGGCAAGGCTGGGGGAGACTGATTCCTCTAGCAGCCAGGGGAATAGTTCCTCCAGCACAGGGGGGGGACTCAGGATGCTCAGATACAAAGAAAGATTGTGGTGGTAGGGGACTCCATTGTTAGGAAGGTAGATAGGGCAATCTGTTGCCGGGACCGCATGAACCAAACAGTTTGTTGTCTCCCGGGTGCTCGGGTTCGGCACATTGAGGATCTGGACAGATTGTTGGGGGGGAGGGGGCTGGGACTGACCCGGTGGTCTTGGTGCACGTTGGCACCAATGACAAGGTTAGAGAAAGATGGAGGGTCCCAAAAAATGATTTCAGGGATCTAGGCCAAAGGATAAAGGCAAGAACCTCCAAGGTAGTATTTTCTGAAATACTACCAGTGCCATGCGCTACTGCAGGGAGACAGTCAGAGATCAGGGAGGTTAATGCATGGCTAAGAAAGTGGTGCAGGAAGGAGGGGTTTGGGTTTTTAGAGCACTGGGACTCCTTTTCTGAGAGGTGCCATCTATATTCTAGGGACGGATTGCACCTCAATGAAGAGGGATCTTCTGTGCTAGGGGGGAGAATGCTAAAAAGGTTGGAGGAGATTTTAAACTAGGATGGAGGGGGGAGAGGAATGAAACAGGTAATGAACTAAATGGAATAGATGAGGATACAAGGTGGTATGGAGGTAGAATGGGGGCAAGTGTGAGTTTGACAAGCAGTGAGATACCCATAGTAAATACAGATAATACTAGAAAACTTCGAAAGACTAAACCAAGTTGGCGCAGAAAGGAAGGAGCAGATAAGATAATAGTACAGGCTGAAAAAAAAACTTAAATGTATGCTTGCTAATGCAAGAAGCCTGACAGATAAAATGGGGGAGCTGGAATTAATAGCTGCAAGGGAGCAGTATGATATCATAGGCATTACTGAAACAAGGTGGGATGAAAGTCATGACTGGGCAGTTAATTTAGAGGGTTATTCCCTTTTTCGGAAGGATCGAACAAATAGAAGGGGAGGTGGAGTATGTCTATATGTTAAACCAGATCTAAAACCTATTGTAAGGGATGATGTCTATGAAGGGAATGATGAAAATGTAGAGACCTTGTGGATAGAAATTAGCAGTGGAGGTAAAAGTATAAAGAAAATGTTTGTGGGAATATGCTATAAACCAACAAATATCTGTGAGATTGAGGAAGTTAAATACTTTTGCAAATGGAGAAGGCATCAAAACTGGGTCATGTTTGCATAATGGGGGATTTTAATTATCCAGACATAGACTGGGGCAATGAGATTAGCGTTACAACAAAAGAAAACGGGTTTTGGGGGGTGCTTAAAGACAATTATATGCCCCAAATTATTGAGGAACCAAACAGGAGAGGGGCAGTTCTGGATTTGGTCATATCAAACAATGTAGAAGTAATAACAAATATTCAAGTCCTGGAACATTTGGGTAACAGTGATCATAACATGGTCTCATTTGAAATAAATTATCAAAAAACAGATTACTTGGGTTTAACAAAGACTTTAAACTTTAGAAAGGCAGATTTTAATAAACTGAGGTCTAATCTAGTAGTAATACAATGGGATGATGTTTTTGCAGGGAAAAATGTAGAAGATAAATGCGCAGTCTTTAAAACATTGTTAGAAAAGCACACTTATCAATGTATATCCTTGGGTAATAAGTATAAAATAAATAAATCAAAACCAATGTGGCTAAATAAACAGGTAGGGGAGGAAATGGACAAGAAGAGGAAGGCGTTTAGATTCTTTAAGTCAGAAGGGACAGAGACATCGTATCAGAATTATAAGGAATGTAACAAAAATTGCAAAAGGGCAATTAAATGAGCAAAAATGGATAATGAAAAAAGGATTGCAATAGAAAGTAAGGTCAACCTTAAAATGTTCATTAAGTACCTTAATAACAAAAAAAAAATCAGAAAAGAAAATATAGAACCCTTTCAGTGTGAGATGGATAGGCAGATTATTGGAGATAAGGGAAAAGCAGAGGTATTAAACAAATTCTTTGCATCTGTGTTTACCAGGGAAGAATCAAGTTCAATAGTAGCACCACAGGAGGAAGCCACAACCTCCATATTAATGAACAATTGGTTAACTGAGGAAGAAGTTCATAAGCGACTTGAAAAAATTAAAGTAAATAAGGCACCTGGCCCCGATGGCATACATCCAAGAGTTCTCAAGGAGTTAAGCTCGGTAATAGCCAAACCATTATATTTAATATTCAAGGACTCCATTTCCACAAGCTCAGTACCACAAGATTGGCGTAAAGCAGATGTGGTGCCTATATTTAAAAAGGGAGCTAGATCACAACCGGGGAATTACAGACCTGTAAACCTGACTTCAATAGTAGGGAAACTACTTTAAGGTTTAATACGGGATAGTATTCAGGAATACCTAATGGAAAACAAAATTATTAGTACTAGTCAGCATGGATTTATGAAGGATAGATCTTGCCAAACTAACCTTATTTGTTTCTTTGAGGAGGTAAGTAGGAATTTAGACCAGGGTAATGCAGTTGATGTGGTCTACTTAGATTCTGCAAAGGCTTTTGATACGGTTTCACACAAGAGGTTGGTGTACAAAATAAAGAAAATTGGACTCAGTAATAATATATGCACCTGGATTGAAAACTGGTTAAACGCCAGACAACAGAGGGTTGTCATAAATGGAACTTTTTCAGGTTGGGCTCAAGTCGTGAGTGGAGTACCTCAGGGATCGGTACTGGGACCCCTGCTTTTTAACTCGTTTATTAATGACCTTGAGGTTGGCATCGAGAGCAAAGTCTCCATCTTTGCTGATGATACTAAATTGTGTAAGGTAATAGAATCAGAGCAGGATGTAATTTCTCTTCAGAAGGACTTGGAGAGACTGGAAACGTGGGCAGGTAAATGGCAGATGGGGTTTAATACAGATAAATGTAAGGTTATGCATTTGGGATGCAAGAATAAAAAGGTGACTTCCAAATTAAATGGAGATATATTGGGGGAATCCTTGATGGAGAAGGATTTAGGAGTGCTGGTAGACAGCAGGCTTAGCAATAGTGCCCAATGTCATGCAGTAGCTGCAAAGGCAAACAAGATTTTATCTTGCATCAAACGGGCAATGGATGGAAGGGAAGTAAACATAATTATGCCCCTTTACAAAGTATTAGTAAGACCACACCTTGAATATGGACTACAATTTTGGGCACCAATCCTAAGAAAAGACATTATGGAAATAGAGAGAGTGCAGAGAAGAGCCACCAAATTAATAAAGGGGATGGACAATCTAACTTATGAGGAGAGGCTAGCTAAATTAGATTTATTTACATTAGAAAAGAGGCATCTAAGAGAGGATATGATGACTCTATACAATTATAGGCTAAAGCAGTAAAATTCCGGGCATTATTGAAAACCCTGCTCTCTGATTGGTTAAAATGCCGGGCTTTATCCAATCAGTAATGCCCGGAATTTAAGCAGCAGAATATGCAGTTTTCATTGTGTTTATTTCCAGCCAATCCGCTTTCAGAACAGCTGAGACAGGGCAGGGGATTCGTCTGATTGAAGTAACAGCTCTGAAACGGGACAGGGGATTGGTCAGGAGGTATTAGCCACGGTTTGACTCCTCCCTCTCCCAAGCTGACTGAGATTTTCTGAGCAGATTCAGTTGAATTGGGGGAGGGGGGGGGGGGGAAGGGGGAGGGGGGGTCTGCAAATAAGTAAGTGGCTGGCTGCAGTTTGTGTGTGTGTGTCAGTAGCAGTGTGTGTGTGTCTGTAGCATTGTGTGTGTGCTGTGCTGTTGTATATCTGTGTAGAGGTGCTGTGTGTGTGTGTGTGTTTGTGTGTGTGTGTGTGTGTGTGAATAGAGCTCCTGTGTGTGTGTGTGTGTGTGTGTGTGTGTGTGTGTGTGTGTGTGTGTACACAGAGGGGCGGCAGTGTGTGGATATAGATAGCTGCAGTGTAAGAGTATATAGAGGTAGTTTCAATTATTTACCATTTTATTTTAATAACAAAAATCTATTTAACTATACAAAAGTGTCTATTATTTATGAAATAAGCTACATTTAGCCTATAATAGTAATAATCCCCTCAGAACAGGGCATTACTGGCCAATAAAGCCCTGGCTGGGTTACCTCGGCTTCGCCTCGGGCCTGCAACTCTTCCAGCCAGGGCATTATTGGCCTGTTCTGAGGGGATTATTACTTAAATATATATTCGGGGACAATACAAGGAGCTTTCAAAAGAACTATTCATCCCAAGGGCAGTACAAAGGACTCGGGGACATCCCTTTAGGTTGGAGGAAAGGAGATTTCACCAGCAACAAAGGAAAGGGTTCTTTACAGTAAGGGCAGTTACAGTGTGGGATTCATTACCCACGGAGACTGTGATGGCAGATACAATAGATTTGTTAAAAAAAAGGTTGGATATCTTTTTAGAAAGGAAAGGTATACAGGGATATACCAAATAAGTATACATGGGAAGGATTTGGTCCAGGGAGTAATCTGATTTTTGGAGATTCTTGGAGTCAGGAAGGAATTTATTTTTCCCCTTAATGGGGTTTTTTGTTTGCCTTCCTCTGGATCAATAAGTAAGTATAGATATAGGATAAAGTATCTTGTCTAAATTTAGCATAGGTTGAACTTGATGGACGTACGTCTTTTTTCAACCTCATCTACTATGTAACTATGTAACTATGTAACTATGTAACTATATTTATTATCAACTTGTGTCTCCAGTTTAATACATTTTTTCCACCCGTTAAGTATATTATGAAAGGATAGATATTATATCGGTCTGATCATTACAGATCCAGACAGAAATCATTTCTATCACATGCATTTGGTTGGAGTTTGATCTTTTCGTCCTTTCTTATTTTGGACCTGTTTACAAACAGTACCGCTCATTATGGATTTTTATGTTTCACATTTTTAGCTCTAGGGATTAGCACACCTCTTCTTTCCTTATATTTAATATCTTTTTCCTGTTTGTAGCAGTTAAAGCAGTGAGTATGTCTCAGGAATGATGTCCTAGAACACATAAGGATTTGATATCTTTGTTTCTTTTTTGCTGAATACAATTCGTAACAACAGAGCAACTGCTGCAGTAATCTGTTTACAGACCTGTTATTGGCATCATGCGTCATTCTCAGCAGGGAGAGCGTCACAGAGCTCCTTCTCCTCCCCTCCCCCACTTTCCCTCCCTCTTCCCCAATTACCCTCCCTCTCTCCCCCCTTCCATCCCCTTTCCCTCCCTCCCTCCTCCCCCCTCTCCCTATCTCCCTCCCTCTACCTAGTTTTGAAAGAACTTAGCCTGGTGGTGGATGTGAGAGTCTCCGGTAGACTGTTCCAGTTTTGGGGTGCACGGTAAGAGAAGGAGGAGCGGCCGGATACTTTGTTGAGCCTTGGGACCATGAACAGTCTTTTGGACTCGGATCTCAGGTGATAGGTGCTGCATGTGGTAGGGCTGAGGAGCTTGTTCAGGTAGCTGGGTAGCTTGCCCAGAAAGTATTTAAAGGCGAGACAGGAAAGGTAAACTTTGCGCCAAGACTCGAGTTATAACCAATCTAGTTCTTTGAGCATTTCGCAGTGATGTGTGTTGTAGTTGCATTGGAGAACAAAACGACAAATTGAATTGTAGACAGTGTCAAGTTTGCTAAGGTGGGTTTGATGTGCCGAGCCGTATACTATGTCTCCATAGTCGATAATTGGCATTAGCATCTGCTGTGCGATACGCTTTCTGACCAGGAGACTTAGGGAGGATTTGTTCCTGTAAAGTACCCCAAGTTTGGCATAGGTCTTGGTTGTCAGGATATCAATGTGCAGCCCGAATGTTAAGTGGGAGTCAAACCATACGCCCAGGTATTTAAAACTAGTGACAGGGGTTAGGGTGGTGTTAGCGTTGGTTCTGATCAGGAGCTCAGTCACTGGAAGCTTTAAAAATTTAGTCTTGGTCCCAAATACCATTGTTACAGTCTTGTCAGTGTTTAAAAACAGTTTGTTTTGGGAAATCCAGTTTTCGAGTCTCAAAAAGTCAGACTGAAGTATGTGTTGAAGGTCACAGAGGCTCTGGCTGTGTGCATATAGGATTGTGTCATCTGCATACATGTGTATTGAGGCTTCCTTACAAGCTGTGGGAAGATCATTAATGAACACTGAGAAGAGTAGGGGCCCCAGAACAGAGCCTTGCGGGACACCACAGGTGATATCCAGGGGGTTGGAGTTGGAGCCTGAGATGGACACATGTTGAGATCTACCTGATAGGTAGGACTGAAACCAGTTTAAAGCATGCTTCCCTATTCCAGAGCTCTGGAGTTTGTTAAGCAGGATAGCATGATCAATTGTGTCAAAAGCCTTTGCAAAATCTAGGAATACTGCACCAGTGAGTTGTCCCCGTTCCATTCCACACTGGATGTAATTGCAAACTTTTATCAGGGTAGTTACGGTGGAGTATTTGGGGCGAAAGCCAGACTGGAATTGGCTAGGGAAATTTGCCTTGGTATAGTAATCGCTTAATTGGGAGTGGACACAATTTTCCATGACTTTGGATAGAATTGGGAGAAGAGAGATTGGCCTGTAGTTTGAGACAGTGTTTTTGTCCCCACTTTTGAAGATTGGGACAACTCTGGCAGTTTTCCAGGTCTTAGGGATATGGCCTGCAGACAGGATAGAGTTGACTATGGAAGTAATTGGTTTGGCAATGGCTGGGGCACCAAGTCTTAGGAACCTAGATTGTAATAAGTCGGGTCCACATTGGCTGCTTAGTTTTAGTTTGAGGAGCGCTTGTGTAATCTCCTCTTCGGATACTGGGCCAAATTGAAAGTTGTGGGCAGTGTTGGGAGAGGGTGGGGCTATAGGGGTACCCCCAGGATGAGATTCATGTTTGTGGTTTGGGCTGCGTTTCGCTAATAAGTTAGTAGCACACCCCACAAAGTAATTGTCACGCCTGTATGCCCGCAGACCTGGCAGGACCGCAGTACCGAGGTGGGAACGGTATGATACCGCACACCCACAGCAGTGGGAGCAAGCCCGGAGTGTGGTATAGCGTTGCTGGGCCTGTTGGAAAAGTGGTTAGGATACTTGCAACGTTTTGTAGGGTTAAACGTAAGAATGGTCGTGTCCGTGTGCCAATGTCCAGGGGTACAGAGAGCAGAGTAGTCGAAGTTCAAAGCCAGGTCCAAGGATTCCAGAGGTCAGCAAAGTAGAGTTCGTAGCAAGGTTCAAGGGGTACAGAGAGCAGAGTAGTCCAGGACAAGCAAGGGTCAAAGCCAGGGAAATCCAAAGTAACACAGGAGCAGGTACAAGCAGGGACACAGAGGGAGCACAGCATACTGTAGGTCAGCACACACAGGGAAACAGGAACTATGCAGAGCGACGATAGAGAGGACAGACAGGGATTATAAAGGGAGACACACCAATAGGAGAGAGGGGAGGAGCAGAAAGAGAAGAGGGAGACAACAAGGATAGGTCAGGGAGAGAAGAGGAGGAGACAGGAGGAACAGAGAGCGAGATAGCCTGCAGGTACTGGGAGGAGGAGTCAGGAGAGTGACAGGGCTTAGAAGAGGAGCGTGTGCGCGCGCACAGGCTGCGTCACAAGACGCGCGGAGCGCTGCGCCGCGGGCACCCCAGCGGAGGGAAGCAGAGGACCGGATGGGATTGCTACCGGAGGTGAGGTACAGGCAGCGGGCATAGAGAGTGTCTGGGAGCGGGAAGCATTGCCGCAGGGGCTCGGGGACTGCGTGGGTGCGCGAGGCTCGCGGGGCATGCTGGCAGCGGGCATTGAGAGTATCTGGGAGCATTGCCGCAGGGGCTCGGGGACTGCGCGGGTGCGCTAGGGCTTGCGGGGCATGCTGGCAGCGGGCATTGAGAGTATCTGGGAGCGGGGAGCGTTGCCGCAGGGGCTCGGGGACTGCGTGGGTGCGCGAGGCTCGCGGGGCATGCTGGCAGCGGGCATTGAGAGTATCTGGGAGCATTGCCGCAGGGGCTCGGGGACTGCGCAGGTGCGCTAGGGCTTGCGGGGCATGCTGGCAGCGGGCATTGAGAGTATCTGGGAGCGGGGAGCGTTGCCGCAGGGGCTCGGGGACTGCATGGGTGCGCGAGGCTCGCGGGGCATGCTGGCAGCGGGCATAGAGAGTATCTGGGAGCGGGGAGCGTTGCCGCAGGGGCTCGGGGACTGCGCGGGTGCACGAGGCTTGCGGGGCATGCTGGCAGCGGGCATAGAGAGTATCTGGGAGCGGGGAGCGTTGTCGCAGGGGCTCGGGGACCTCGTGGGTGCACGAGGCTTGCGGGGCATGCTGGCAGCGGGCATAGAGAGTGTCTGGGAGCGGGGAGCGTTGCCGCAGGGGCTCAGGGACTGCGTGGGTGCGCGAGGCTTGCGGGGCATGCTGGCAGCGGGCATTGAGAGTATCTGGGAGCGTTGCCGCAGAGTCTCAGGGACTGCGCGGGTGCGCGAGGCTTGCGGGGCATGCTGGCAGCGGGCATTGAGAGTATCTGGGAGCGGGGAGCGTTGCCGCAGGGGCTCGGCGACTGCGTGGGTGCGCGAGGCTTGCGGGGCATGCGCTGAGGCAGTGGGGCTTTAAGAGCGGTAGACGGAGCGGGACAGGAACGGGTAAGCACAGGGAGATTGGCCAGGGAAGGGACAGAGGGAGAGAAAGAAGGGGAAGGAATCCCCTGAACCGTCACAGTAATCATTGAAAGCACCTGCAATGTAAGTGGGGTTTGTCAGAGTAATATCCCCCTTAGTGATATTACTTGGGTGTTGATGGTTAGAAGGCTGCAATATATGGTTGAGAACCTTCCAGAAGTTAGCTGGGTTTGATGTGTTCTGGAGGAGATTGTCAGAGTAATATTGTGCTTTTGCGTGCCTTGTTTGCTTGTGCATTAAAGGCGCTATATAAATAAAGACATACATATATACATAAAGAACGCATACAGAGAGGGTTAAAATTGTGTTAGGAGAGGTAGGATAGGCCTGCAGTGTGTTAGGAGAGGTAGGATAGGCCTGCAGCGTGTTAGGAGAGGTAGGATAGGCCTGCAGTGTGTTAGGAGAGGTAGGATAGGCCTGCAGTGTGTTAGGAGAGGTAGGATAGGCCTGCAATGTGTTAGGAGAGGTAGGATAGGCCTGCAGTGTGTTAGGAGAGGTAGGATAGGCCTGCAATGTGTTAGGAGAGGTAGGATAGGCCTGCAGTGTGTTAGGAGAGGTAGGATAGGCCTGCAGTGTGTTAGGAGAGGTAGGATAGGCCTGCAATGTGTTAGGAGAGGTAGGATAGGCCTGCAGTGTGTTAGGAGAGGTAGGATAGGCCTGCAGTGTGTTAGGAGAGGTAGGATAGGCCTGCAGTGTGTTAGGAGAGGTAAGATAGGCCTGCAATGTGTTAGGAGAGGTAGGATAGGCCTGCAGTGTGTTAGGAGAGGTAGGATAGGCCTGCGATGTGTTAGGAGAGGTAGGATAGGCCTGCAATGTGTTAGGAGAGGTAGGATAGGCCTGCAGTGTGTTAGGAGAGGTAGGATAGGCCTGCAGTGTGTTAGGAGAGGTAGGATAGGCCTGCAGTGTGTTAGGAGAGGTAGGATAGGCCTGCAGTGTGTTAGGAGAGGTAGGATAGGCCTGCAATGCGTTAGGAGAGGTAGGATAGGACTGCAGTGTGTTAGGAGACGTAGGATACCCTGCAATGCGTTAGGAGAGGTAGGATAGGCCTGCAATGCGTTAGGAGAGGTAGGATAGGCCTGTAATGTGTTAGGAGAGGTAGGATAGGCCTGCAGTGTGTTAGGAGAGGTAGGATAGGCCTGCAGTGTGTTAGGAGAGGTAGGATAGCCCTGCAATGTGTTAGGAGAGGTAGGATAGGCCTGCAGTGTGTTAGGAGAGGTAGGATAAGCCTGCAGTGTGTTAGGAGAGGTAGGATAGGCCTGTAATGTGTTAGGAGAGGTAGGATAGGCCTGCAATGTGTTATGAGAGGTAGGATAGGAATGCAATGTGTTAGGAGAGGTAGGATAGGAATGCAATGTGTTAGGAGAGGTAGGATAGGCCTGCAATGTGTTAGGAGAGGTAGGATAGGCCTGCAATGCGTTAGGAGAGGTAGGATAGGAATGCAATGTGTTAGGAGAGGTAGGATAGGCCTGCAATGTGTTAGGAGAGGTAGGATAGGCCTGCAATGCGTTAGGAGAGGTAGGATAGGCCTGTAATGCGTTAGGAGAGGTAGCATAGGCCTGCAATGCGTTAGGAGAGGTAGGATAGGCCTGCAATGTGTTAGGAGAGGTAGGATAGGCCTGCAGTGTGTTAGGAGAGGTAGGATAGGCCTGTAATGTGTTAGGAGAGTTAGGATAGGCCTGCAGTGTGTTAGGAGAGGTAGGATAGGCCTGCAGTGTGTTATGAGAGGTAGGATAGGCCTGCAGTGTGTTAGGAGAGGTAGGATAGGACTGCAGTTTGTTAGGAGACGTAGGATACCCTGCAATGCGTTAGGAGAGGTAGGATAGGCCTGCAATGCGTTTGGAGAGGTAGGATAGGCCTGTAATGTGTTAGGAGAGGTAGGATAGGCCTGCAGTGTGTTAGGAGAGGTAGGATAGGCCTGCAGTGTGTTATGAGAGGTAGGATAGGCCTGCAGTGTGTTAGGAGAGGTAGGATAGGCCTGCAGTGTGTTAGGAGAGGTAGGATAGGCCTGCAATGTGTTAGGAGAGGTAGGATAGGCCTGCAGTGTGTTAGGAGAGGTAGGATAGGCCTGCGATGTGTTAGGAGAGGTAGGATAGGCCTGCAATGTGTTAGGAGAGGTAGGATAGGCCTGCAGTGTGTTAGGAGAGGTAGGATAGGCCTGCAGTGTGTTAGGAGAGGTAGGATAGGCCTGCAGTGTGTTAGGAGAGGTAGGATAGGCCTGCAGTGTGTTAGGAGAGGTAGGATAGGCCTGCAATGCGTTAGGAGAGGTAGGATAGGACTGCAGTGTGTTAGGAGACGTAGGATACCCTGCAATGCGTTAGGAGAGGTAGGATAGGCCTGCAATGCGTTAGGAGAGGTAGGATAGGCCTGTAATGTGTTAGGAGAGGTAGGATAGGCCTGCAGTGTGTTAGGAGAGGTAGGATAGGCCTGCAGTGTGTTAGGAGAGGTAGGATAGGCCTGCAGTGTGTTAGGAGAGGTAGGATAGGCCTGCAATGTGTTAGGAGAGGTAGGATAGGCCTGCAGTGTGTTAGGAGAGGTAGGATAGGCCTGCAGTGTGTTAGGAGAGGTAGGATAGGCCTGCAATGTGTTAGGAGAGGTAGGATAGGCCTGCAGTGTGTTAGGAGAGGTAGGATAGGCCTGCGATGTGTTAGGAGAGGTAGGATAGGCCTGCAATGTGTTAGGAGAGGTAGGATAGGCCTGCAGTGTGTTAGGAGAGGTAGGATAGGCCTGCAGTGTGTTAGGAGAGGTAGGATAGGCCTGCAGTGTGTTAGGAGAGGTAGGATAGGCCTGCGATGTGTTAGGAGAGGTAGGATAGGCCTGCAATGTGTTAGGAGAGGTAGGATAGGCCTGCAGTGTGTTAGGAGAGGTAGGATAGGCCTGCAGTGTGTTAGGAGAGGTAGGATAGGCCTGCAGTGTGTTAGGAGAGGTAGGATAGGCCTGCAGTGTGTTAGGAGAGGTAGGATAGGCCTGCAATGCGTTAGGAGAGGTAGGATAGGACTGCAGTGTGTTAGGAGACGTAGGATACCCTGCAATGCGTTAGGAGAGGTAGGATAGGCCTGCAATGCGTTAGGAGAGGTAGGATAGGCCTGTAATGTGTTAGGAGAGGTAGGATAGGCCTGCAGTGTGTTAGGAGAGGTAGGATAGGCCTGCAGTGTGTTAGGAGAGGTAGGATAGGCCTGCAATGCGTTAGGAGAGGTAGGATAGGACTGCAGTGTGTTAGGAGACGTAGGATACCCTGCAATGCGTTAGGAGAGGTAGGATAGGCCTGCAATGCGTTAGGAGAGGTAGGATAGGCCTGTAATGTGTTAGGAGAGGTAGGATAGGCCTGCAGTGTGTTAGGAGAGGTAGGATAGGCCTGCAGTGTGTTAGGAGAGGTAGGATAGCCCTGCAATGTGTTAGGAGAGGTAGGATAGGCCTGCAGTGTGTTAGGAGAGGTAGGATAAGCCTGCAGTGTGTTAGGAGAGGTAGGATAGGCCTGTAATGTGTTAGGAGAGGTAGGATAGGCCTGCAATGTGTTATGAGAGGTAGGATAGGAATGCAATGTGTTAGGAGAGGTAGGATAGGAATGCAATGTGTTAGGAGAGGTAGGATAGGCCTGCAATGTGTTAGGAGAGGTAGGATAGGCCTGCAATGCGTTAGGAGAGGTAGGATAGGAATGCAATGTGTTAGGAGAGGTAGGATAGGCCTGCAATGTGTTAGGAGAGGTAGGATAGGCCTGCAATGCGTTAGGAGAGGTAGGATAGGCCTGTAATGCGTTAGGAGAGGTAGCATAGGCCTGCAATGCGTTAGGAGAGGTAGGATAGGCCTGCAATGTGTTAGGAGAGGTAGGATAGGCCTGCAGTGTGTTAGGAGAGGTAGCATAGGCCTGCAATGTGTTAGGAGAGGTAGGATAGGCCTGCAGTGTGTTAGGAGAGGTAGGATAGGCCTGCAGTGTGTTAGGAGAGGTAGGATAGGCCTGCAGTGTGTTATTAGAGGTAGGATAGGCCTGCAGTGTGTTAGGAGAGGTAGGATAGGCCTGCAATGCGTTAGGAGAGGTAGGATAGGACTGCAGTGTGTTAGGAGACGTAGGATACCCTGCAATGCGTTAGGAGAGGTAGGATAGGCCTGCAATGCGTTAGGAGAGGTAGGATAGGCATGTAATGTGTTAGGAGAGGTAGGATAGGCCTGCAGTGTGTTAGGAGAGGTAGGATAGGCCTGCAGTGTGTTAGGAGAGGTAGGATAGGCCTGCAGTGTGTTAGGAGAGGTAGGATAGGCCTGCAGTGTGTTAGGAGAGGTAGGATAGGCCTGCAATGTGTTAGGAGAGGTAGGATAGGCCTGCAGTGTGTTAGGAGAGGTAGGATAGGCCTGCAGTGTGTTAGGAGAGGTAGCATAGGCCTGCAATGTGTTAGGAGAGGTAGGATAGGCCTGCAGTGTGTTAGGAGAGGTAGGATAGGCCTGCAATGTGTTAGGAGAGGTAGGATAGCCCTGCAGTGTGTTAGGAGAGGTAGCATAGGCCTGCAGTGTGTTAGGAGAGGTAGGATAGGCCTGCAATGTGTTAGGAGAGGTAGGATAGGCCTGCAGTGTGTTAGGAGAGGTAGGATAGGCCTGCAGTGTGTTAGGAGAGGTAGGATAGGCCTGCAATGTGTTAGGAGAGGTAGGATAGGCCTGCAGTGTGTTAGGAGAGGTAGGATAGGCCTGCAGTGTGTTAGGAGAGGTAGGATAGGCCTGCAGTGTGTTAGGAGAGGTTGGATAGGCCTGCAGTGCGTTAGGAGTGGTAGGATAGGACTGCAGTTTGTTAGGAGACGTAGGATACCCTGCAATGCGTTAGGAGAGGTAGGATAGGCCTGCAATGCGTTTGGAGAGGTAGGATAGGCCTGTAATGTGTTAGGAGAGGTAGGATAGGCCTGCAGTGTGTTAGGAGAGGTAGGATAGGCCTGCAGTGTGTTATGAGAGGTAGGATAGGCCTGCAGTGTGTTAGGAGAGGTAGGATAGGCCTGCAGTGTGTTAGGAGAGGTAGGATAGGCCTGCAATGTGTTAGGAGAGGTAGGATAGGCCTGCAGTGTGTTAGGAGAGGTAGGATAGGCCTGCGATGTGTTAGGAGAGGTAGGATAGGCCTGCAATGTGTTAGGAGAGGTAGGATAGGCCTGCAGTGTGTTAGGAGAGGTAGGATAGGCCTGCGGTGTGTTAGGAGAGGTAGGATAGGCCTGCAGTGTGTTAGGAGAGGTAGGATAGGCCTGCAGTGTGTTAGGAGAGGTAGGATAGGCCTGCAATGCGTTAGGAGAGGTAGGATAGGACTGCAGTGTGTTAGGAGACGTAGGATACCCTGCAATGCGTTAGGAGAGGTAGGATAGGCCTGCAATGCGTTAGGAGAGGTAGGATAGGCCTGTAATGTGTTAGGAGAGGTAGGATAGGCCTGCAGTGTGTTAGGAGAGGTAGGATAGGCCTGCAGTGTGTTAGGAGAGGTAGGATAGCCCTGCAATGTGTTAGGAGAGGTAGGATAGGCCTGCAGTGTGTTAGGAGAGGTAGGATAAGCCTGCAGTGTGTTAGGAGAGGTAGGATAGGCCTGTAATGTGTTAGGAGAGGTAGGATAGGCCTGCAATGTGTTATGAGAGGTAGGATAGGAATGCAATGTGTTAGGAGAGGTAGGATAGGAATGCAATGTGTTAGGAGAGGTAGGATAGGCCTGCAATGTGTTAGGAGAGGTAGGATAGGCCTGCAATGCGTTAGGAGAGGTAGGATAGGAATGCAATGTGTTAGGAGAGGTAGGATAGGCCTGCAATGTGTTAGGAGAGGTAGGATAGGCCTGCAATGCGTTAGGAGAGGTAGGATAGGCCTGTAATGCGTTAGGAGAGGTAGCATAGGCCTGCAATGCGTTAGGAGAGGTAGGATAGGCCTGCAATGTGTTAGGAGAGGTAGGATAGGCCTGCAGTGTGTTAGGAGAGGTAGCATAGGCCTGCAATGTGTTAGGAGAGGTAGGATAGGCCTGCAGTGTGTTAGGAGAGGTAGGATAGGCCTGCAGTGTGTTAGGAGAGGTAGGATAGGCCTGCAGTGTGTTATTAGAGGTAGGATAGGCCTGCAGTGTGTTAGGAGAGGTAGGATAGGCCTGCAATGCGTTAGGAGAGGTAGGATAGGACTGCAGTGTGTTAGGAGACGTAGGATACCCTGCAATGCGTTAGGAGAGGTAGGATAGGCCTGCAATGCGTTAGGAGAGGTAGGATAGGCCTGTAATGTGTTAGGAGAGGTAGGATAGGCCTGCAGTGTGTTAGGAGAGGTAGGATAGGCCTGCAGTGTGTTAGGAGAGGTAGGATAGGCCTGCAGTGTGTTAGGAGAGGTAGGATAGGCCTGCAGTGTGTTAGGAGAGGTAGGATAGGCCTGCAATGTGTTAGGAGAGGTAGGATAGGCCTGCAGTGTGTTAGGAGAGGTAGGATAGGCCTGCAGTGTGTTAGGAGAGGTAGCATAGGCCTGCAATGTGTTAGGAGAGGTAGGATAGGCCTGCAGTGTGTTAGGAGAGGTAGGATAGGCCTGCAATGTGTTAGGAGAGGTAGGATAGCCCTGCAGTGTGTTAGGAGAGGTAGGATAGGCCTGCAGTGTGTTAGGAGAAGTAGGATAGGCCTGCAATGTGTTAGGAGAGGTAGGATAGGCCTGCAGTGTGTTAGGAGAGGTAGGATAGGCCTGCAGTGTGTTAGGAGAGGTAGGATAGGCCTGCAATGTGTTAGGAGAGGTAGGATAGGCCTGCAGTGTGTTAGGAGAGGTAGGATAGGCCTGCAGTGTGTTAGGAGAGGTAGGATAGGCCTGCAGTGTGTTAGGAGAGGTAGGATAGGCCTGCAGTGCGTTAGGAGTGGTAGGATAGGACTGCAGTTTGTTAGGAGACGTAGGATACCCTGCAATGCGTTAGGAGAGGTAGGATAGGCCTGCAATGAGTTTGGAGAGGTTGGATAGGCCTGTAATGTGTTAGGAGAGGTAGGATAGGCCTGCAGTGTGTTAGGAGAGGTAGGATAGGCCTGCAGTGTGTTTTGAGAGGTAGGATAGCCCTGCAATGTGTTAGGAGAGGTAGGATAGGCCTGCAGTGTGTTAGGAGAGGTAGGATAAACCTGCACTGTGTTAGGAGAGGTAGGATAGGCCTGTCATGTGTTAGGAGAGGTAGGATAGGCCTGCAATGTGTTATGAGAGGTAGGATAGGAATGCAATGTGTTAGGAGAGGTAGGATAGGAATGCAATGTGTTAGAAGAGGTAGGATAGGCCTGCAATGTGTTAAGAGAGGTAGGATAGGCCTGCAATACGTTAGGAGAGGTAGGATAGGAATGCAATGTGTTAGGAGAGGTAGGATAGGCCTGCAATGTGTTAGGAGAGGTAGGATAGGCCTGCAATGCGTTAGGAGAGGTAGGATAGGCCTGCAATGCGTTAGGAGAGGTAGCATAGGCCTGCAATGCGTTAGGAGAGGTAGCATAGGCCTGCAATGCGTTAGGAGAGGTATGATAGGCCTGCAATGCGTTAGGAGAGGTAGCATAGGCCTGTAATGTGTTAGGAGAGGTAGCATAGGCCTGCAATGCGTTAGGAGAGGTAGCATAGGCCTGCAATGCGTTAGGAGAGGTAGGATAGGAATGCAATGTGTTAGGAGAGGTAGGATAGGCCTGCAATGCATCAGGAGAGGTAGGATAGGCCTGCAATGCGTTAGGAGAGGTAGGATACCCTGCAATGCGTTAGGAGAGGTAGGATAGGCCTGTAATGTGGTAGGAGAGGTAGGATAGGCCTGCAGTGTGTTAGGAGAGGTAGGATAGGCCTGCAATGTGTTAGGAGACGTAGGATACCCTGCAATGCGTTAGGAGATGTAGGATAGGCCTGCAGTGTGTTAGGAGAGGTAGGATAGGCCTGCAGTGTGTTAGGAGAGGTAGGATAGGCCTTCAGTGTGTTAGGAGAGGTAGGATAGGCCTGCAGTGTGTTAGGAGAGGTAGGATAGGCCTGTAATGTGTTAGGAGAGGTAGGATAGGCATGCAATGTGTTAGGAGAGGTAGGATAGGCCTGCAATGCGTTAGGAGAGGTAGGATAGGCCTGTAATGTGTTAGGAGAGGTAGGATAGGCCTGCAGTGTGTTAGGAGAGGTAGGATAGGCCTGCAGTGTGTTAGGAGAGGTAGGATAGGCCTGCAGTGTGTTAGGAGAGGTAGGATAGGCCTGCAGTGTGTTAGGAGAGGTAGGATAGGCCTGCAGTGTGTTAGGAGAGGTAGGATAGGCCTGCAATGCGTTAGGAGAGGTAGGATAGGACTGCAGTGTGTTAGGAGACGTAGGATACCCTGCAATGCGTTAGGAGAGGTAGGATAGGCCTCCAATGCGTTAGGAGAGGTAGGATAGGCCTGTAATGTGTTAGGAGAGGTAGGATAGGCCTGCAGTGTGTTAGGAGAGGTAGGATAGGCCTGCATTGTGTTAGGAGAGGTAGGATAGGCCTGCAGTGTGTTAGGAGAGGTAGGATAGGCCTGCAGTGTGTTAGGAGAGGTAGGATAGGCCTGCAATGTGTTAGGAGAGGTAGGATAGGCCTGCAGTGTGTTAGGAGAGGTAGGATAGGCCTGCAGTGTGTTAGGAGAGGTAGCATAGGCCTGCAATGTGTTAGGAGAGGTAGGATAGGCCTGCAGTGTGTTAGGAGAGGTAGGATAGGCCTGCAATGTGTTAGGAGAGGTAGGATAGCCCTGCAGTGTGTTAGGTGAGGTAGGATAGGCCTGCAGTGTGTTAGGAGAGGTAGGATAGGCCTGCAATGTGTTAGGAGAGGTAGGATAGGCCTGCAGTGTGTTAGGAGAGGTAGGATAGGCCTGCAGTGTGTTAGGAGAGGTAGGATAGGCCTGCAATGTGTTAGGAGAGGTAGGATAGGCCTGCAGTGTGTTAGGAGAGGTAGGATAGGCCTGCAGTGTGTTAGGAGAGGTAGGATAGGCCTGCAGTGTGTTAGGAGAGGTAGGATAGGCCTGCAATGCGTTAGGAGAGGTAGGATAGGACTGCAGTTTGTTAGGAGACGTAGGATACCCTGCAATGCGTTAGGAGAGGTAGGATAGGCCTGCAATGTATTAGGAGAGGTAGGATAGGCCTGTAATGTGTTAGGAGAGGTAGGATAGGCCTGCAGTGTGTTAGGAGAGGTAGGATAGCCCTGCAATGTGTTAGGAGAGGTAGGATAGGCCTGCAATGTGTTATGAGAGGTAGGATAGGAATGCAATGTGTTAGGAGAGGTAGGATAGGAATGCAATGTGTTAGGAGAGGTAGGATAGGCCTGCAATGTGTTAGGAGAGGTAGGATAGGCCTGCAATACGTTAGGAGAGGTAGGATAGGAATGCAATGTGTTAGGAGAGGTAGGATAGGCCTGCAATGTGTTAGGAGAGGTAGGATAGGCCTGCAATGCGTTAGGAGAGGTAGGATAGGCCTGCAATGCGTTAGGAGAGGTAGCATAGGCCTGCAATGCGTTAGGAGAGGTAGCATAGGCCTGCAATGCGTTAGGAGAGGTAGGATAGGCCTGCAATGCGTTAGGAGAGGTAGCATAGGCCTGCAATGCGTTAGGAGAGGTAGGATAGGAATGCAATGCGTTAGGAGAGGTAGGATAGGAATGCAATGTGTTAGGAGAGGTAGGATAGGCCTGCAATGCGTCAGGAGAGGTAGGATAGGCCTGCAATGCGTTAGGAGAGGTAGGATACCCTGCAATGCGTTAGGAGAGGTAGGATAGGCCTGTAATGTGGCAGGAGAGGTAGGATAGGCCTGCAGTGTGTTAGGAGAGGTAGGATAGGCCTGCAGTGTGTTAGGAGAGGTAGGATAGGCCTGCAGTGTGTTAGGAGAGGTAGGATAGGCCTGCAGTGTGTTAGGAGATGTAGGATAGGCCTGCAGTGTATTAGGAGAGGTAGGATAGGCCTGCAGTGTGTTAGGAGAGGTAGGATAGGCCTGCAGTGTGTTAGGAGCGGTAGGATAGGCCTGCAGTGTGTTAGGAGAGGTAGGATAGGCCTGCAATGTGTTAGGAGAGGTAGGATAGGCCTGTAATGTGTTAGGAGAGGTAGGAAAGGCCTGTAATGTGTTAGGAGAGGTAGGAAAGGCCTGCAGTGTGTTAGGAGAAGTAGGAAAGGCCTGCAATGTGTTAGAAAAGGTAAGAAAGGCCTGCAATGTGTTAGGAGAGGTAGGAAAGGCCTTCAATGTGTTATTAGAGGTAGGATAGGCCTGCAGTGTGTTAGGAGAGGTAGGATAGGCCTGCAATGCGTTAGGAGAGGTAGGATAGGACTGCAGTGTGTTAGGAGACGTAGGATACCCTGCAATGCGTTAGGAGAGGTAGGATAGGCCTGCAATGCGTTAGTAGAGGTAGGATAGGCCTGTAATGTGTTAGGAGAGGTAGGATAGGCCTGCAGTGTGTTAGGAGAGGTAGGATAGGCCTGCAGTGTGTTAGGAGAGGTAGGATAGGCCTGCAGTGTGTTAGGAGAGGTAGGATAGGCCTGCAGTGTGTTAGGAGAGGTAGGATAGGCCTGCAATGTGTTAGGAGAGGTAGGATAGGCCTGCAGTGTGTTAGGAGAGGTAGGATAGGCCTGCAGTGTGTTAGGAGAGGTAGCATAGGCCTGCAATGTGTTAGGAGAGGTAGGATAGGCCTGCAGTGTGTTAGGAGAGGTAGGATAGGCCTGCAATGTGTTAGGAGAGGTAGGATAGCCCTGCAGTGTGTTAGGAGAGGTAGGATAGGCCTGCAGTGTGTTAGGAGAGGTAGGATAGGCCTGCAATGTGTTAGGAGAGGTAGGATAGGCCTGCAGTGTGTTAGGAGAGGTAGGATAGGCCTGCAGTGTGTTAGGAGAGGTAGGATAGGCCTGCAATGTGTTAGGAGAGGTAGGATAGGCCTGCAGTGTGTTAGGAGAGGTAGGATAGGCCTGCAGTGTGTTAGGAGAGGTAGGATAGGCCTGCAGTGTGTTAGGAGAGGTAGGATAGGCCTGCAGTGCGTTAGGAGTGGTAGGATAGGACTGCAGTTTGTTAGGAGACGTAGGATACCCTGCAATGCGTTAGGAGAGGTAGGATAGGCCTGCAATGAGTTTGGAGAGGTAGGATAGGCCTGTAATGTGTTAGGAGAGGTAGGATAGGCCTGCAGTGTGTTAGGAGAGGTAGGATAGGCCTGCAGTGTGTTTTGAGAGGTAGGATAGCCCTGCAATGTGTTAGGAGAGGTAGGATAGGCCTGCAGTGTGTTAGGAGAGGTAGGATAAACCTGCACTGTGTTAGGAGAGGTAGGATAGGCCTGTCATGTGTTAGGAGAGGTAGGATAGGCCTGCAATGTGTTATGAGAGGTAGGATAGGAATGCAATGTGTTAGGAGAGGTAGGATAGGAATGCAATGTGTTAGAAGAGGTAGGATAGGCCTGCAATGTGTTAAGAGAGGTAGGATAGGCCTGCAATACGTTAGGAGAGGTAGGATAGGAATGCAATGTGTTAGGAGAGGTAGGATAGGCCTGCAATGTGTTAGGAGAGGTAGGATAGGCCTGCAATGCGTTAGGAGAGGTAGGATAGGCCTGCAATGCGTTAGGAGAGGTAGCATAGGCCTGCAATGCGTTAGGAGAGGTAGCATAGGCCTGCAATGCGTTAGGAGAGGTATGATAGGCCTGCAATGCGTTAGGAGAGGTAGCATAGGCCTGTAATGTGTTAGGAGAGGTAGCATAGGCCTGCAATGCGTTAGGAGAGGTAGCATAGGCCTGCAATGCGTTAGGAGAGGTAGGATAGGAATGCAATGTGTTAGGAGAGGTAGGATAGGCCTGCAATGCATCAGGAGAGGTAGGATAGGCCTGCAATGCGTTAGGAGAGGTAGGATACCCTGCAATGCGTTAGGAGAGGTAGGATAGGCCTGTAATGTGGTAGGAGAGGTAGGATAGGCCTGCAGTGTGTTAGGAGAGGTAGGATAGGCCTGCAATGTGTTAGGAGACGTAGGATACCCTGCAATGCGTTAGGAGATGTAGGATAGGCCTGCAGTGTGTTAGGAGAGGTAGGATAGGCCTGCAGTGTGTTAGGAGAGGTAGGATAGGCCTTCAGTGTGTTAGGAGAGGTAGGATAGGCCTGCAGTGTGTTAGGAGAGGTAGGATAGGCCTGTAATGTGTTAGGAGAGGTAGGATAGGCATGCAATGTGTTAGGAGAGGTAGGATAGGCCTGCAATGCGTTAGGAGAGGTAGGATAGGCCTGTAATGTGTTAGGAGAGGTAGGATAGGCCTGCAATGTGTTAGGAGAGGTAGGATAGGCCTGCAGTGTGTTAGGAGAGGTAGGATAGGCCTGCAGTGTGTTAGGAGAGGTAGGATAGGCCTGCAGTGTGTTAGGAGAGGTAGGATAGGCCTGCAGTGTGTTAGGAGAGGTAGGATAGGCCTGCAATGCGTTAGGAGAGGTAGGATAGGACTGCAGTGTGTTAGGAGACGTAGGATACCCTGCAATGCGTTAGGAGAGGTAGGATAGGCCTCCAATGCGTTAGGAGAGGTAGGATAGGCCTGTAATGTGTTAGGAGAGGTAGGATAGGCCTGCAGTGTGTTAGGAGAGGTAGGATAGGCCTGCATTGTGTTAGGAGAGGTAGGATAGGCCTGCAGTGTGTTAGGAGAGGTAGGATAGGCCTGCAGTGTGTTAGGAGAGGTAGGATAGGCCTGCAATGTGTTAGGAGAGGTAGGATAGGCCTGCAGTGTGTTAGGAGAGGTAGGATAGGCCTGCAGTGTGTTAGGAGAGGTAGCATAGGCCTGCAATGTGTTAGGAGAGGTAGGATAGGCCTGCAGTGTGTTAGGAGAGGTAGGATAGGCCTGCAATGTGTTAGGAGAGGTAGGATAGCCCTGCAGTGTGTTAGGTGAGGTAGGATAGGCCTGCAGTGTGTTAGGAGAGGTAGGATAGGCCTGCAATGTGTTAGGAGAGGTAGGATAGGCCTGCAGTGTGTTAGGAGAGGTAGGATAGGCCTGCAGTGTGTTAGGAGAGGTAGGATAGGCCTGCAATGTGTTAGGAGAGGTAGGATAGGCCTGCAGTGTGTTAGGAGAGGTAGGATAGGCCTGCAGTGTGTTAGGAGAGGTAGGATAGGCCTGCAGTGTGTTAGGAGAGGTAGGATAGGCCTGCAGTGTGTTAGGAGAGGTAGGATAGGCCTGCAATGCGTTAGGAGAGGTAGGATAGGACTGCAGTTTGTTAGGAGACGTAGGATACCCTGCAATGCGTTAGGAGAGGTAGGATAGGCCTGCAATGTATTAGGAGAGGTAGGATAGGCCTGTAATGTGTTAGGAGAGGTAGGATAGGCCTGCAGTGTGTTAGGAGAGGTAGGATAGGCCTGCAGTGTGTTAGGAGAGGTAGGATAGCCCTGCAATGTGTTAGGAGAGGTAGGATAGGCCTGCAATGTGTTATGAGAGGTAGGATAGGAATGCAATGTGTTAGGAGAGGTAGGATAGGAATGCAATGTGTTAGGAGAGGTAGGATAGGCCTGCAATGTGTTAGGAGAGGTAGGATAGGCCTGCAATACGTTAGGAGAGGTAGGATAGGAATGCAATGTGTTAGGAGAGGTAGGATAGGCCTGCAATGTGTTAGGAGAGGTAGGATAGGCCTGCAATGCGTTAGGAGAGGTAGGATAGGCCTGCAATGCGTTAGGAGAGGTAGGATACCCTGCAATGCGTTAGGAGAGGTAGGATAGGCCTGTAATGTGGTAGGAGAGGTAGGATAGGCCTGCAGTGTGTTAGGAGAGGTAGGATAGGCCTGCAGTGTGTTAGGAGAGGTAGGATAGGCCTGCAGTGTGTTAGGAGAGGTAGGATAGGCCTGCAGTGTGTTAGGAGATGTAGGATAGGCCTGAAGTGTATTAGGAGAGGTAGGATAGGCCTGCAGTGTGTTAGGAGAGGTAGGATAGGCCTGCAGTGTGTTAGGAGCGGTAGGATAGGCCTGCAGTGTGTTAGGAGAGGTAGGATAGGCCTGCAATGTGTTAGGAGAGGTAGGATAGGCCTGTAATGTGTTAGGAGAGGTAGGAAAGGCCTGTAATGTGTTAGGAGAGGTAGGAAAGGCCTGCAGTGTGTTAGGAGAAGTAGGAAAGGCCTGCAATGTGTTAGGAGAGGTAGGAAAGGCCTTCAATGTGTTAGGAGAGGTAGGATAGGCCTGTAATGTGTTAGGAGAGGTAGGATAGGCCTGCAGTGTGTCAGGAGAGGTAGGATAGGCCTGTAATGTGTTAGGAGAGGTAGGAAAGGCCTGCAATGTGTTAGGAGAGGTAGGAAAAGCCTGCAATGTGTTAGGAGAGGTAGGAAAGGCCTGCAATGTGTTAGGAGAGGTAGGAAAGGCCTGCAGTGTGTTAGGAGAGGTAGGAAAGGCCTGCAGTGTGTTAGGAGAGGTAGGATACCCTGCAATGTGTTATGAGAGGTAGGAAAGGCCTGTAATGTGTTAGGAGAGGTAGGAAAGGCCTGCAATGCGTTAGAAGAGGTAAGAAAGGCCTGCAATGCGTTAGAAGAGGCCCTGCTGCGTGGAGATTACAATCTATAGGCAGGGTAAGTAGACACTGGGTACAAGAGATGAGAAACTTGGTTAGTTTCAGAAGCAATACAGCAGCTGTAACCTTACCAGACAGCAGCGAAAGGCGACACCCTTTGGCTGCCCTTCGACTCACGCCTTTGGGATGGATGGAGGGAGGGACTGATGGACTGCAGGGGGTCTGAAGTGACTTGTTATCCTGCTGTTAACCCCTTCTATACTGGCTTGGTGGACAGGGGTAATGAAGGCATATTGGAGCCTCTTTTCTTAAGGAGACTCCTTTCTCTCACACCCCCTCCCCCCCCTCCTCACTCTCTCTTTCTCTCCCTGTCACGGGAGACCCGGTATTTACACCTTTTTACCGGGATCATTCACTGAGCAAAACAAGTTTGTCATTAATTCCATTGAAACAGACGTACACACAGCGGATTACAAAATACAGAAGAAAACACACTTACTGGGGATCTGGGCTGCAAAGCTGGACTTTCCTGTGTAATATAGAACAGAAAACAAAGTCTTTAGGTTGACCGGGACTTGGCCCGAAAAGTCCTGGAACTGAAATCGCCATGAAGTTCCTGACGCCACCGCCACCGCTGTATCCGCTCCGGAGATGCCGAAATCCCTAGATGGAGAGTTAGTCCCAAACGTCCTGGTACTCTTTTCAGCAGCAATCCCAGCCACGACGGCTACGTTCTATTCTCAGAACTTGGCCCCGAAAAGTGGGGCTTAGAAAATATTTTGACCTGATATCTCTGAGGCCGGCGCGCTGCCATTTCTCCAAAAGCATCTTTTGGTCGTTTCAAATTTGCCGCTGCTGTTCTGGCGTGTAGAATCTCAGCTCCGGATTGGCTGAGGGTTTCTTATAGTATTTCAGAGTTCATTCATGAAATACTCCAGCCAATCCGAGCGTGGGAGCAATCCTACCAGCCTATCAGAGCGCTGCCAGAATATCCAAGCCGGGCAAGCGTGGATTCAGAATCGGACAATGGCATGCGCCAACCTGGCACCTCTGCCACTTGTCAGTCAGAAGCCCCCCGCTGAGTTAGGCTCCTCACAGTCTGGGTTGGGGCAGATGGTGGTCCGATGACTTCCATTCATCGCAAGACGTGAGTACTTGAGACTAACTCTGCTGCCCAAATGGCTTTCACACCTTGGCAACCTCTGAGGCTTTCATGTCCGGGACCTGAGCAGACTTGGTGGCACCAAGCTTGGTAGCCACATGGTCTCTCGGAACCTTGGACCTGGAAGTCCCAGCTCATATACCGTGTACAAGCATATACACACTTTAAATATACTGTTTAATAAAATATATACTTTATACTCTTCTAAGCCTTCTGGTTATGGGGAATAGAATAAGAATCTGCAATTTATTGTCACTAGCCGTATTCCCCACACACTATAAACTGAACTTAGACTTTAAAACTCCTTGCAACTTTATGTATGGTTGGAGTAACCCCAGAATCCCTATACCAGGTTCTGGGTGACCTGGGCATTAACTGGGCATCGCCTCTTATACTAGGGACCCCTTTACCGTTCTAGGGATACCACTCATCCCCATGCCCCATTTACCTTTCTGGTCTGTGCTGAAGCAGGGAATCCTAGAGGTGAGTCGCGCAAGCGTTTTCAAGGGGAGATTTTGCCGGAGCAATGTGTCTCAATGTATCCGAGAATCCGACCTGATTCCCGGGTACATTTTTAGGGTCTCCAGTAACTCTGGAAACCCGGCTACCCAGGCACATTCTGACAAGACTTCCTCCGCAAACCCCCCCCACCCCCATGCAACTCATACCCCAGTGATCTCTGCTCGCTGGCACCCCCCCCTCAGCGATCTCTGCTCGCTGGCACCCCGCCCCCCTCAGCGATCTTTGCTCGGTGGCACCTACCCCCCCAGCGATCTCTGCTCACTGGCACCCCCCCAGTGATCTCTGCTCGCTGGCACCCCCCCAGAGATCTCTGCTCGCTGGCACCCCTCCCCCAGCGATCTCTGCTGGCTGGCACCCCCCCAGCGATCTCTGCTCGCTGGCACTCCTGGAAAGGTAAAAACACATACATTCTTTATTGCCGCATAATTATTCACAATGCATAACCAATAACTGGGCTCAAGAGCTGACACTCCTGAACACCAATACATGGATCAGAGGTAACCAAACGGGCTTAAACCTTTATTGTTGAGCCTGGTTAACTCCTCACTGTCACACTCTCCACCCTCCCTGATCTCTCCCCTCTCATAGATTTCTTTCCACCTCTCTCCCCTCCCTCATCTTTCTCTCTCTCTACCCCTCCCTTCTCTCTCTCCATATCCCTCCTCTCCCCCCTCCCCACACTCTCCCTCCATCCCCACTCTCTACCCCACCTCCCCTCTCTCTATCCTCAACCTATCTCTCTCTACCCTCTCTCTTCCCACTCCATCCTCTTTCTCACTCCCCTCCATCCTACTCTGTCGCCCTCACCCTCCCGCGTCTCTCTCTACCTCTCCCTCCTCTCTCTCTCTGCACACCTCCACCCGCTAACCGCGAAGGCAATAAAGGGGTTAACCACCAGTGCCATGCTTATCGTGGGTAGCGGGGGTGGGTGAAGGGGGTTTTAGCCCAGAGGCCTACCATGTGGTAACTGAATTTAGGAGATTCATATTGTGAATTTCTCATATTAAATTCCTTTTCCAGCGTCTCATTGGCCATGGATTTGCATTTAGATTTCTCTGGAAGCAGATTCCGTTCAGTCTATCTTGCTTGGTCAAATACTTTGTGAATTTGTTTGGCATCATAGCTTTGTTTTTTTTTATCACTGGGTCAAACGCTGACCAAGAGCTTCTTGGACAGGGTCCAAGGAACAGTTCCTTCTAATTCTATAAAATTGGCTCTTGGGCATATTTTCTTACCATTTTTTAATGATTACTGGAAGAATGAAGGCCGCTGTTTGTTGCTACTGTTTTGAAATGTCTCGGTGAGTATTTGGGCATTGTCGACCCGCAGAGAGCGCCAAGTCCAGAAATATAGCACGTGTGGATTCAATATTGAATGTAAATTTTAAACCCATATCATTATTATCAAAAGAAGACAGGCTGGCCGACAATTCATCCCTATTCCCGTCCCCAGCGATGATGATGTCATCAATGAAACGGCCATAGAACACCAGGCCCGGCCCCAGCCGGGTCTCACTCCACACAGTGTCCACCGACAACCCAAGGTAGAGATTAGCGTAGCTGGGGGCAAACCTGGTGCCCACGGCCATCCCACAGATCTGTAAATATTAGGTGCTGTCAAATAAAAAAGAATTATGTTTTAAAATAAACTCTATACAGGACAAGATGAACTCTCTCTGGGTGTCATGCAAAGTCTGATCTGCTTCCCTCTCTCTCTCCCCCACCTACCTCTCCCCCTCCCTTCTCCCCCCTCTCTCTCTCCCCCTCCCTCCTCTCTCTCCCTCCCCTTCTCCTCTACCCCCATCCCATTCCCCACTCTCCCCTCCCTCCTCTCTCTTCCCCTCCTTCCTGTCTCTGCAATTCCCCACTCTCAACCCCTCATTCTATCCCCTCTCCCCACTCCTCTTTCTCCGTCTCTCCTCCTCACTCATCTCTCTTCTGCACTGGCACATGGAACGCAGCGTGCCTTCCCTTACTGAGAAGAGAGCACCGATATATGGAACGCAGTTGGCCTTCCCTTACTGAGAAGAGAGCACCGGCACATGGAACACAGCGGGTCCTCCCTTACTGTGAAGAGAGCACCGGCACATGGAACACATCAGGTCCTCCCTTACTGAGAAGAGAGCACCAGCACATGGAACACAGCAGGTCCTCCCTTACTGAGAAGAGAGCACCAGCACATGGAACACAGCGGGTCCTCCCTTACTGAGAAGAGAGCACTGGCACATGGAACGCAGCGGATCCTCCCTTACTGAGAAGAGAGCACTGATACATGGAACGCAGTGGGTCCTCCCTTACTGAAAAGAGAGCACTGGCACACGGAACGCAGCGGGCCTTCACTTACTGAGAACAGAGCACCGACACACTGAATGCAGCGGGCCTTCCTTTACTGAGAAGAGAGCACCGGCACACGGAACGCAGCTGGCCTTCCCTTACTGAGAAGAGAGCACCGACACACGGAACGAAGCGGGCCTTCCCTTACTGAGAAGAGAGCACCGATACATGGAACGCAGCGGGTCCTCCCTTACTGAGAAGAGAGCACCGGCACACGGAACGCAGCGTGTCCTCCCTTACTGAGAAGAGAGCACTGATACATGGAACGCAGCGTGTCCTCCCTTACTGAGAAGAGAGCACCGATACATGGAACGCAGCGGGTCCTCCCTTACTGAGAAGAGAGCACTGATACATGGAACGTAGCGGGCCTTCCCTTACTGAGAAGGGAGCACCGGCACACGGAACGCAGCGGGTCCTCCCTTACTGAGCAGAGAGCACTAGCACACGGAACGCAGCGGGCCTTCCCTTACTGAGAAGAGAGCACCGGCACACGGAACGCAGCGGGCCTTCCCTTACTGAGAAGAGAGTACTGGCACAAGGAACGCAGCAGGTCCTCCCTTACTGAGAAGAGAGCACCGGCACACGGAATGCAGCGGGCCTTCCCTTACTGAGAAGAGAGCACCGGCACACGGAACGCAGCGGGCCTTCCCTTACTGAGAAGAGAGCACTGGCACAAGGAACGCAGCAGGTCCTCCCTTACTGAGAAGAGAGCACCGGCACACGGAATGCAGCGGGCATTCCCTTACTGAGAAGAAAGCACCGATACATGGAACACAGCGGGCCTTCCCTTACTGAGAAGAGAGCACTGGCACACGGAACGCAGCGGGCCTTCCCTTACTGAGAAGAGAGCACCGGCACACGGAACACAGCGGGCCTTCCCTTACTGAGAAGAGAGCACCAGCACACGGAACACAGCGGGCCTTCCCTTACTGAGAAGAGAGCACCGGCACATGGAACACAGCGGGCCTTACCTTTCTGAGAAGAGAGCACCGGCACACGGAACACAGCGGGCCTTCCCTTACTGAGAAGAAAGCACCGATACATGGAACACAGCGGGCCTTCCCTTACTGAGAAGAGAGCACCGGCACACGGAACGCAGCAGGTCCTCCCTTACTGAGAAGAGAGCACTGGCACACGGAATACAGCGGGTCCTCCCTTACTGAGAAGAGAGCACCGGCACATGGAACGCAGCGGGTCCTCCCTTACTGAGAAGAGAGCACCGGCACATGGAACGCAGCGGGTCCTCCCTTACTGAGAAGAGAGCACCGGCACACGGAACACAGCAGGTCCTCCCTTACTGAGAAGAGAGCACCGGCACATGGAACGCAGCGGGCCTTCCCTTACTGAGAAGAGAGCACCGATACATGGAACGCAGCGGGTCCTCCCTTACTGAGAAGAGAGCACCGATACATGGAACGCAGCGGGCCTTCCCTTACTGAGAAGAGAGCACCGGCAAATGGAACACAGCGGGTCCTCCCTTACTGAGAAGAGAGCACCGGCACACGGAACGCAGTGGGTCCTCCCTTACTGAGAAGAGTGCACCGGCACACGGAACGCAGCGGGCCTTCCCTTACTGAGAAGAGAGCACCGGCACACGGAACGCAGCGGGTCCTCCCTTACTGAGAAGAGAGTACCGGCACACGGAACCGTTCTAGGGATACCACTCATCCCCATGCCCCATTTACCTTTCTGGTCTGTGCTGAAGCAGGGAATCCTAGAGGTGAGTCGCGCAAGCGTTTTCAAGGGGAGATTTTGCCGGAGCAATGTGTCTCAATGTATCCGAGAATCCGACCTGATTCCCGGGTACATTTTTAGGGTCTCCAGTAACTCTGGAAACCCGGCTACCCAGGCACATTCTGACAAGACTTCCTCCGCAAACCCCCCCCCACCCCCATGCAACTCATACCCCAGTGATCTCTGCTCGCTGGCACCCCCCCCTCAGCGATCTCTGCTCGCTGGCACCCCGCCCCCCTCAGCGATCTTTGCTCGGTGGCACCTACCCCCCCAGCGATCTCTGCTCACTGGCACCCCCCCAGTGATCTCTGCTCGCTGGCACCCCCCCAGAGATCTCTGCTCGCTGGCACCCCTCCCCCAGCGATCTCTGCTGGCTGGCACCCCCCCAGCGATCTCTGCTCGCTGGCACTCCTGGAAAGGTAAAAACACATACATTCTTTATTGCCGCATAATTATTCACAATGCATAACCAATCACTGGGCTCAAGAGCTGACACTCCTGAACACCAATACATGGATCAGAGGTAACCAAACGGGCTTAAACCTTTATTGTTGAGCCTGGTTAACCCCTCACTGTCACACTCTCCACCCTCCCTGATCTCTCCCCTCTCATAGATCTCTTTCCACCTCTCTCCCCTCCCTCATCTCTCTCTCTCTCTACCCCTCCCTTCTCTCTCTCCATATCCCTCCTCTCCCCCCTCCCCACACTCTCCCTCCATCCCCACTCTCTACCCCACCTCCCCTCTCTCTATCCTCAACCTATCTCTCTCTTCCCACTCCATCCTCTTTCTCACTCCCCTCCATCCTACTCTGTCGCCCTCACCCTCCCGCATCTCTCTCTACCTCTCCCTCCTCTCTCTCTCTGCACACCTCCACCCGCTAACCGCGAAGGCAATAAAGGGGTTAACCACCAGTGCCATGCTTATCGTGGGTAGCGGGGGTGGGTGAAGGGGGTTTTAGCCCAGAGGCCTACCATGTGGTAACTGAATTTAGGAGATTCATATTGTGAATTTCTCATATTAAATTCCTTTTCCAGCGTCTCATTGGCCATGGATTTGCATTTAGATTTCTCTGGAAGCAGATTCCGTTCAGTCTATCTTGCTTGGTCAAATACTTTGTGAATTTGTTTGGCATCATAGCTTTGTTTTTTTTTATCACTGGGTCAAACGCTGGCCAAGAGCTTCTTGGACAGGGTCCAAGGAACAGTTCCTTCTAATTCTATAAAATTGGCTCTTGGGCATATTTTCTTACCATTTTTTAATGATTACTGGAAGAATGAAGGCCGCTGTTTGTTGCTACTGTTTTGAAATGTCTCGGTGAGTATTTGGGCATTGTCGACCCGCAGAGAGCGCCAAGTCCAGAAATATAGCACGTGTGGATTCAATATTGAATGTAAATTTTAAACCCATATCATTATTATCAAAAGAAGACAGGCTGGCCGACAATTCATCCCTATTCCCGTCCCCAGCGATGATGATGTCATCAATGAAACGGCCATAGAACACCAGGCCCGGCCCCAGCCGGGTCTCACTCCACACAGTGTCCACCGACAACCCAAGGTAGAGATTAGCGTAGCTGGGGGCAAACCTGGTGCCCACGGCCATCCCACAGATCTGTAAATATTAGGTGCTGTCAAATAAAAAAGAATTATGTTTTAAAATAAACTCTATACAGGACAAGATGAACTCTCTCTGGGTGTCATGCAAAGTCTGATCTGCTTCCCTCTCTCTCTCCCCCACCTACCTCTCCCCCTCCCTTCTCCCCCCTCTCTCTCTCCCCCTCCCTCCTCTCTCTCCCTCCCCTTCTCCTCTACCCCCATCCCATTCCCCACTCTCCCCTCCCTCCTCTCTCTTCCCCTCCTTCCTGTCTCTGCAATTCCCCACTCTCAACCCCTCATTCTATCCCCTCTCCCCACTCCTCTTTCTCCGTCTCTCCTCCTCACTCATCTCTCTTCTGCACTGGCACATGGAACGCAGCGGGCCTTCCCTTACTGAGAAGAGAGCACCGATATATGGAACGCAGTTGGCCTTCCCTTACTGAGAAGAGAGCACCGGCACATGGAACACAGCGGGTCCTCCCTTACTGTGAAGAGAGCACCGGCACATGGAACACATCAGGTCCTCCCTTACTGAGAAGAGAGCACCAGCACATGGAACACAGCAGGTCCTCCCTTACTAAGAAGAGAGCACCAGCACATGGAACACAGCGGGTCCTCCCTTACTGAGAAGAGAGCACCGATACATGGAACGCAGCGGGCCTTCCCTTACTGAGAAGAGAGCACCGGCAAATGGAACACAGCGGGTCCTCCCTTACTGAGAAGAGAGCACCGGCACACGGAACGCAGTGGGTCCTCCCTTACTGAGAAGAGTGCACCGGCACACGGAACGCAGCGGGCCTTCCCTTACTGAGAAGAGAGCACCGATATATGGAACGCAGTTGGCCTTCCCTTACTGAGAAGAGAGCACCGGCACATGGAACACAGCGGGTCCTCCCTTACTGTGAAGAGAGCACCGGCACATGGAACACATCAGGTCCTCCCTTACTGAGAAGAGAGCACCAGCACATGGAACACAGCAGGTCCTCCCTTACTAAGAAGAGAGCACCAGCACATGGAACACAGCGGGTCCTCCCTTACTGAGAAGAGAGCACCGATACATGGAACGCAGCGGGCCTTCCCTTACTGAGAAGAGAGCACCGGCAAATGGAACACAGCGGGTCCTCCCTTACTGAGAAGAGAGCACCGGCACACGGAACGCAGTGGGTCCTCCCTTACTGAGAAGAGTGCACCGGCACACGGAACGCAGCGGGCCTTCCCTTACTGAGAAGAGAGCACCGGCACACGGAACGCAGCGGGTCCTCCCTTACTGAGAAGAGAGTACCGGCACACGGAACCGTTCTAGGGATACCACTCATCCCCATGCCCCATTTACCTTTCTGGTCTGTGCTGAAGCAGGGAATCCTAGAGGTGAGTCGCGCAAGCGTTTTCAAGGGGAGATTTTGCCGGAGCAATGTGTCTCAATGTATCCGAGAATCCGACCTGATTCCCGGGTACATTTTTAGGGTCTCCAGTAACTCTGGAAACCCGGCTACCCAGGCACATTCTGACAAGACTTCCTCCGCAAACCCCCCCCCACCCCCATGCAACTCATACCCCAGTGATCTCTGCTCGCTGGCACCCCCCCCTCAGCGATCTCTGCTCGCTGGCACCCCGCCCCCCTCAGCGATCTTTGCTCGGTGGCACCTACCCCCCCAGCGATCTCTGCTCACTGGCACCCCCCCAGTGATCTCTGCTCGCTGGCACCCCCCCAGAGATCTCTGCTCGCTGGCACCCCTCCCCCAGCGATCTCTGCTGGCTGGCACCCCCCCAGCGATCTCTGCTCGCTGGCACTCCTGGAAAGGTAAAAACACATACATTCTTTATTGCCGCATAATTATTCACAATGCATAACCAATCACTGGGCTCAAGAGCTGACACTCCTGAACACCAATACATGGATCAGAGGTAACCAAACGGGCTTAAACCTTTATTGTTGAGCCTGGTTAACCCCTCACTGTCACACTCTCCACCCTCCCTGATCTCTCCCCTCTCATAGATCTCTTTCCACCTCTCTCCCCTCCCTCATCTCTCTCTCTCTCTCTACCCCTCCCTTCTCTCTCTCCATATCCCTCCTCTCCCCCCTCCCCACACTCTCCCTCCATCCCCACTCTCTACCCCACCTCCCCTCTCTCTATCCTCAACCTATCTCTCTCTACCCTCTCTCTTCCCACTCCATCCTCTTTCTCACTCCCCTCCATCCTACTCTGTCGCCCTCACCCTCCCGCATCTCTCTCTACCTCTCCCTCCTCTCTCTCTCTGCACACCTCCACCCGCTAACCGCGAAGGCAATAAAGGGGTTAACCACCAGTGCCATGCTTATCGTGGGTAGCGGGGGTGGGTGAAGGGGGTTTTAGCCCAGAGGCCTACCATGTGGTAACTGAATTTAGGAGATTCATATTGTGAATTTCTCATATTAAATTCCTTTTCCAGCGTCTCATTGGCCATGGATTTGCATTTAGATTTCTCTGGAAGCAGATTCCGTTCAGTCTATCTTGCTTGGTCAAATACTTTGTGAATTTGTTTGGCATCATAGCTTTGTTTTTTTTTATCACTGGGTCAAACGCTGGCCAAGAGCTTCTTGGACAGGGTCCAAGGAACAGTTCCTTCTAATTCTATAAAATTGGCTCTTGGGCATATTTTCTTACCATTTTTTAATGATTACTGGAAGAATGAAGGCCGCTGTTTGTTGCTACTGTTTTGAAATGTCTCGGTGAGTATTTGGGCATTGTCGACCCGCAGAGAGCGCCAAGTCCAGAAATATAGCACGTGTGGATTCAATATTGAATGTAAATTTTAAACCCATATCATTATTATCAAAAGAAGACAGGCTGGCTGACAATTCATCCCTATTCCCGTCCCCAGCGATGATGATGTCATCAATGAAACGGCCATAGAACACCAGGCCCGGCCCCAGCCGGGTCTCACTCCACACAGTGTCCACCGACAACCCAAGGTAGAGATTAGCGTAGCTGGGGGCAAACCTGGTGCCCACGGCCATCCCACAGATCTGTAAATATTAGGTGCTGTCAAATAAAAAAGAATTATGTTTTAAAATAAACTCTATACAGGACAAGATGAACTCTCTCTGGGTGTCATGCAAAGTCTGATCTGCTTCCCTCTCTCTCTCCCCCACCTACCTCTCCCCCTCCCTTCTCCCCCCTCTCTCTCTCCCCCTCCCTCCTCTCTCTCCCTCCCCTTCTCCTCTACCCCCATCCCATTCCCCACTCTCCCCTCCCTCCTCTCTCTTCCCCTCCTTCCTGTCTCTGCAATTCCCCACTCTCAACCCCTCATTCTATCCCCTCTCCCCACTCCTCTTTCTCCGTCTCTCCTCCTCACTCATCTCTCTTCTGCACTGGCACATGGAACGCAGCGGGCCTTCCCTTACTGAGAAGAGAGCACCGATATATGGAACGCAGTTGGCCTTCCCTTACTGAGAAGAGAGCACCGGCACATGGAACACAGCGGGTCCTCCCTTACTGTGAAGAGAGCACCGGCACATGGAACACATCAGGTCCTCCCTTACTGAGAAGAGAGCACCAGCACATGGAACACAGCAGGTCCTCCCTTACTGAGAAGAGAGCACCAGCACATGGAACACAGCGGGTCCTCCCTTACTGAGAAGAGAGCACTGATACATGGAACGCAGCGGGCCTTCCCTTACTGAGAAGAGAGCACTGGCACATGGAACGCAGCAGGCCTTCCCTTACTGAGAAGAGAGCACCGGCACACGGAACGCAGCGGGTCCTCCCTTACTGAGAAGAGAGCACCGATACATGGAAAGCAGCGGGTCCTCCCTTACTAAGAAGAGAGCACTGGCACATGGAACGCAGCGGATCCTCCCTTACTGAGAAGAGAGCACTGGCACATGGAACGCAGCGGGTCCTCCCTTACTGAGAAGGGAGCACCGATACATGGAACGCAGCGGGTCCTCCCTTACTGAGAAGAGAGCACTGATACATGGAACGTAGCGGGCCTTCCCTTACTGAGAAGGGAGCACCGGCACACGGAACGCAGCGGGTCCTCCCTTACTGAGAAGAGAGCACTAGCACACGGAACGCAGCGGGCCTTCCCTTACTGAGAAGAGAGCACCGGCACACGGAACGCAGCGGGCCTTCCCTTACTGAGAAGAGAGTACTGGCACAAGGAACGCAGCAGGTCCTCCCTTACTGAGAAGAGAGCACCGGCACACGGAATGCAGCGGGCCTTCCCTTACTGAGAAGAGAGCACCGGCACACGGAACGCAGCGGGCCTTCCCTTACTGAGAAGAGAGCACTGGCACAAGGAACGCAGCAGGTCCTCCCTTACTGAGAAGAGAGCACCGGCACACGGAATGCAGCGGGCCTTCCCTTACTGAGAAGAAAGCACCGATACATGGAACACAGCGGGCCTTCCCTTACTGAGAAGAGAGCACTGGCACACGGAACGCAGCGGGCTTTCCCTTACTGAGAAGAGAGCACCGGCACACGGAACACAGCGGGCCTTCCCTTACTGAGAAGAGAGCACCAGCACACGGAACACAGCGGGCCTTCCCTTACTGAGAAGAGAGCACCGGCACATGGAACACAGCGGGCCTTACCTTTCTGAGAAGAGAGCACCGGCACACGGAACACAGCGGGCCTTCCCTTACTGAGAAGAAAGCACCGATACATGGAACACAGCGGGCCTTCCCTTACTGAGAAGAGAGCACCGGCACACGGAACGCAGCAGGTCCTCCCTTACTGAGAAGAGAGCACTGGCACACGGAATACAGCGGGTCCTCCCTTACTGAGAAGAGAGCACCGGCACATGGAACGCAGCGGGTCCTCCCTTACTGAGAAGAGAGCACCGGCACATGGAACGCAGCGGGTCCTCCCTTACTGAGAAGAGAGCACCGGCACTTGGAACACAGCGGGTCCTCCCTTACTGAGAAGAGAGCACCGGCACATGGAACGCAGCGGGCCTTCCCTTACTGAGAAGAGAGCACCGATACATGGAACGCAGCGGGTCCTCCCTTACTGAGAAGAGAGCACCGATACATGGAACGCAGCGGGCCTTCCCTTACTGAGAAGAGAGCACCGGCAAATGGAACACAGCGGGTCCTCCCTTACTGAGAAGAGAGCACCGGCACACGGAACGCAGCGGGCCTTCCCTTACTGAGAAGAGAGCACCGATACATGGAACGCAGCGGGTCCTCCCTTACTGAGAAGAGAGCACCGATACATGGAACGCAGCGGGTCCTCCCTTACTGAGAAGAGAGCACCGGCACATGGAACACAGCGGGTCCTCCCTTACTGAGAAGAGAGCAACGGCACACGGAACGCAGCGGGCCTTCCCTTACTGAGAAGAAAGCACCGGCACATGAAACACAGTGGGCCTTCCCTTACTGAGAAGAGAGCACCGGCACACGGAATGCAGCGGGCCTTCCCTTACTGAGAAGAGAGCACCGGCACACGGAATGCAGCGGGCCTTCCCTTACTGAGAAGAGAGCACCGGCACACGGAACGCAGCGGGCCTTCCCTTACTGAGAAGACAGCACCGGCACACGGAACGCAGCGGGCCTTCCCTTACTGAGAAGAGAGCACCGGCACACGGAATGCAGCGGGCCTTCCTTTACTGAGAAGAGAGCACCGGCACACGGAACGCAGTGGGTCCTCCCTTACTGAGAAGAGTGCACCGGCACACGGAACGCAGCGGGCCTTCCCTTACTGAGAAGAGAGCACCGGCACACGGAACGCAGCGGGTCCTCCCTTACTGAGAAGAGAGTACCGGCACACGGAACGCAGCAGGTCCTCCCCTACTGAGAAGAGAGTACCGGCACACGGAACGCAGCGGATCCTCCCTTACTGAGAAGAGAGCACCGGCACACGGAATGCAGCGGGCCTTCCCTTACTGAGAAGAGAACACCGGCACACGGAACGCAGCGGGTCCTCCCTTACTGAGAAGAGTGCACCGGCACACGGAACGCAGCGGGTGCTCCCTTACTGAGAAGAGAGCACCGGCACACGGAACGCAGCGGGTCCTCCCTTACTGAGAAGAGAGCACCGGCACACGGAACGCAGCGGGCCTTCCCTTACTGAGAAGAGAGCACCGGCACATGGAACACAGCGGGCCTTACCTTTCTGAGAAGAGAGCACCGGCACACGGAACACAGCGGGCCTTCCCTTACTGAGAAGAAAGCACCGATACATGGAACACAGCGGGCCTTCCCTTACTGAGAAGAGAGCACCGGCACACGGAACGCAGCAGGTCCTCCCTTACTGAGAAGAGAGCACTGGCACACGGAATACAGCGGGTCCTCCCTTACTGAGAAGAGAGCACCGGCACATGGAACGCAGCGGGTCCTCACTTACTGAGAAGAGAGCACCGGCACACGGAACGCAGCGGGTCCTCCCTTACTGAGAAGACAGCACCGGCACACGGAACGCAGCGGGCCTTCCCTTACTGAGAAGAGAGCACCGGCACACGGAATGCAGCGGGCCTTCCTTTACTGAGAAGAGAGCACCGGCACACGGAACGCAGTGGGTCCTCCCTTACTGAGAAGAGTGCACCGGCACACGGAACGCAGCGGGCCTTCCCTTACTGAGAAGAGAGCACCGGCACACGGAACGCAGCAGGTCCTCCCCTACTGAGAAGAGAGTACCGGCACACGGAACGCAGCGGATCCTCCCTTACTGAGAAGAGAGCACCGGCACACGGAATGCAGCGGGCCTTCCCTTACTGAGAAGAGAACACCGGCACACGGAACGCAGCGGGTCCTCCCTTACTGAGAAGAGTGCACCGGCACACGGAACGCAGCGGGTGCTCCCTTACTGAGAAGAGAGCACCGGCACACGGAACGCAGCGGGTCCTCCCTTACTGAGAAGAGAGCACCGGCACACGGAACGCAGCGGGCCTTCCCTTACTGAGAAGAGAGCACCGGCACATGGAACACAGCGGGCCTTACCTTTCTGAGAAGAGAGCACCGGCACACGGAACACAGCGGGCCTTCCCTTACTGAGAAGAAAGCACCGATACATGGAACACAGCGGGCCTTCCCTTACTGAGAAGAGAGCACCGGCACACGGAACGCAGCAGGTCCTCCCTTACTGAGAAGAGAGCACTGGCACACGGAATACAGCGGGTCCTCCCTTACTGAGAAGAGAGCACCGGCACATGGAACGCAGCGGGTCCTCACTTACTGAGAAGAGAGCACCGGCACATGGAACGCAGCGGGTCCTCCCTTACTGAGAAGAGAGCACCGGCACACGGAACACAGCGGGTCCTCCCTTACTGAGAAGAGAGCACCGGCACATGGAACGCAGCGGGCCTTCCCTTACTGAGAAGAGAGCACCGATACATGGAACGCAGCGGGTCCTCCCTTACTGAGAAGAGAGCACCGATACATGGAACGCAGCGGGTCCTCCCTTACTGAGAAGAGAGCACCGATACATGGAACGCAGCGGGCCTTCCCTTACTGAGAAGAGAGCACCGGCAAATGGAACACAGCGGGTCCTCCCTTACTGAGAAGAGAGCACCGGCACACGGAACGCAGCGGGCCTTCCCTTACTGAGAAGAGAGCACCGATACATGGAACGCAGTGGGTCCTCCCTTACTGAGAAGAGAGCACCGATACATGGAACGCAGCGGGTCCTCCCTTACTGAGAATAGAGCACCGGCACACGGAACGCAGCGGGCCTTCCCTTACTGAGAAGAGAGCACCGGCAAATGGAACACAGCGGGTCCTCCCTTACTGAGAAGAGAGCACCGGCACACGGAACGCAGCGGGCCTTCCCTTACTGAGAAGAAAGCACCGGCACATGGAACACAGCGGGCCTTCCCTTACTGAGAAGAGAGCACCGGCACACGGAATGCAGCGGGTCCTCCCTTACTGAGAAGAGAGCACCGGCACACGGAACGCAGCGGGCCTTCCCTGACTGAGAAGAGAGCACCGGCACATGGAACGCAGCGGGCCTTCCCTTACTGAGAAGAGAGCACTGGCACAAGGAACGCAGCGGGTCCTCCCTTACTGAGAAGAGAGCACCGGCACACGGAATGCAGCGGGCCTTCCCTTACTGAGAAGAGAGCACCGGCACACGGAACGCAGCGGGTCCTCCCTTACTGAGAAGAGTGCACCGGCACACGGAACGCAGCGGGCCTTCCCTTACTGAGAAGAGAGCACCGGCACACGGAACGCAGCGGGTCCTCCCTTACTGAGAAGAGAGTACCGGCACACGGAACGCAGCGGGTCCTCCCTTACTGAGAAGAGAGCACCGGCACACGGAACGCAGCGGGCCTTCCCTTACTGAGAAGAGAGCACCGGCACACGGAACGCAGCGGGCCTTCCCTTACTGAGAAGAGAGCACCGGCACACGGAACGCAGCGGGCCTTCCCTTACTGAGAAGAGAGCACCGGCACACGGAACGCAGCGGGCCCTCCCTTACAGAGAAGAGAGCACCGGCACACGGAACACAGCGGGTCCTCCCTTACTGAGAAGAGAGCACCGGCACACGGAACACAGCGGGCCTTCCCTTACTGTGAAGAGAGCACCGGCACGCGGAACGCAGCGGGCCTTACCTTACTGAGAAGAGAGCACCGGCACACGGAACGCAGCGGGCCTTCCCTTACTGAGAAGAGAGCACCGGCACACGGAACGCAGCAGGCCTTCCCTTACTGAGAAGAGAGCACCGGCACACGGAACGCAGCGGGCCTTACCTTACCGCTATACGTATCTACTATTTTTAGATTGCTGGTGGGCAACATTTATTTTTGTCAGATTAGAATACAACAATTGAACACCTATTTCCTGTGTAATGAGCACGAACCTCCCGCAGCGCATCTGGGACATGTTGACATATAATACAGTGACATCAAATGTAGGTACCATCAGTTGATTGTCTACATTGTGCTTCTTATATAGAGTTAATCTACATAACAAACCTACAGTTGTGCCCATTGTGAGAAATATATACAATATGATGAGAAACAGAAGGGGTCCCTTTAATCCTGAACATGCTGTATATATGTATTAGATTGCGAGCTCTTCGGAGTAGAAGATAGTACTGCCTGTATGGATTGACTGCATCTGTTCTGTATACACCTACACCTTGCAAAACTAAATCTATCCTACCATATCCCCCCTTCTCCTACAGGAACATGGACATCTTCCCAGCCCTGAGTCTGTCCCTCTCCTTCCTCCTCACCCTCCTCTTCTTCATCTCATTCTGGAGGCAGCAGAAGAGGTCTCACTTTCTGCCCCCTGGTCCCGCTCCTCTGCCGCTGCTGGGGAACGTGAGCTATGTCAGTAAGGCAGCAGCAAGCAAACACTACCTGCAGGTACGTAGCACCGGGGAGTCCTAGAGCAGTAGTGAGTATACTGAAAATGCTATTTTTGACATTGTTCATCTGGAATCCATGTTTGTGCGTCATCGTGATTAATACCCTACAGGAAAGGCATCAATCCCTGCGGGCAGCAAGGGAACACTGTGTTACTTATGTCACGTTTTAATGTATGTAATACATTGTACATATTATTTAGTGTATTTATAAAACATGGGGTTATGAAGATGAATGCAACGCATGTCCTAATGATGGAGCTGCTTTTAGTGCATGTATGTGTGAGCAAAGAGGAGCAGTGAGGCCGCACTCACACTCACAGACACGGAGTATGCAGTATACGGCATCTGTTTCTAGTGCTGATTCACAGCAGATTACTTATTCCCATTGACCTGTTCTCCTTCTCTTTCTGTCTGTGAGTGTGGGCTCCCTACTTTTCTATGTCCATACATATTGAGGGGCGCAGGGGTCCCCTGAGGGCTCCCTGCAACGTTAGTATATGTGACCCCCTTTCCCCTACGCCTATGGGAAGCCGCGAGCGATTACGCGTGCTGCTGTTACCTGTGAGGCTGACAGGAGGCCTGAGCCTCCGCTTCTGGGGAGCCTGGGGTGCTATATCTCATGGTGCAGCGCCTCCACCTATGAGGATCCCAGCGTAGGCGGGATGACTCCTCATAGGACACAATAACTACTATACACCCTGGTATAATATAACTTGTGACGGTAGAGGGTAACCAGGCTCTAAATAAAGGCAAAGCCCATTTTTGGTTACCCCTGATCGGTATATAAGGGTACAAGAGAGTTAGCTCTAGGACCCAGTAGCAGTGTATTGCTTTTACATACTGTCTGCAATAAAGATATTTTTAGTGTTTTTTCCCTTTCCGGGCGTGCCAGCGAGCAGGGATTGCTGGGGGATGAGTTTCCGGGCGTGCCAGCGAGCAGGGATTGCTGAGCTATGAGTTTCCGGGCGTGCCAGCGAGCAGGGATTGCTGGGGCATGAGTTTCCGGGCGTGCCAGCGAGCAGGGATCGCTGGGGGATTAGTTTCCGGGCGTGCCAGCGAGCAGGGATTGCTGGGGGATGAGTTTCCGGGCGTGCAGGCGAGCAGGGATTGCTGGGGGATGAGTTTCCGGGCGTGCCAGCGAGCAGGGATTGCTGGGGGATGAGTTTCCGGGAGTGCCAGCGAGCAGGGATCGCTGGGGGATGAGTTTCTGGGCGTGCCAGCGAGCAGGGATCGCTAGGGTATGAGTTTCCGGGCGTGCCAGCGAGCAGGGATTGCTGGGGGATGAGTTTCCGGGAGTGCCAGCGAGCAGGGATCGCTGGGGGATGAGTTTCTGGGCGTGCCAGCGAGCAGGGATCGCTGGGGGATGAGTTTCTGGGCGTGCCAGCGAGCAGGGAGTGCTGGGGTATGGGTTTCCGGGCATGCCAGCGGCCAGGGATTGCTGGGCTATGAGTTTCCGGGCATGCCAGCGAGCAGGGAGTGCCAGTGAGCAGGGAGTGCCAGCGAGCAGGGAGTGCCAGCGAGCAGGGAGTGCAGGGGGATGAGTTTCACAGGGGTTTTCAGGAGAAAGTGTTGTCAGAATGTACCTAGCTAGTCGGGATCTGGAGTTGCTGGTTCCCCTATAAATGTACCCGGGAATCATGCTTGGTTCTCAGATACATGTAGGCACATTGTCAGGGCAAAATCTCCCCTTGAAAATGCTTGCGCGACTCACTGCTAGAGTTCCCTGCTTCAGCATAGCCTTGAAAGGTAAACAGGGCAAAGGGATGTAAAGTGTCCCTGTAAATATAAGGGGTCCCTAGGTTAATGGGGATACCCAGTTAATGCCCAGAACCTGTATTGGGGTTCATGGGCACTCTGACCATAAGGATAGGGTTGTGAGGGGACTCAGAGTCCAGTCCAGGTCTCTGAGACAGTGTGTGGGGAATAAGGGCTGATAGAATTAAAAGTGCATCTTTCTATTCTATTCCCCACACCCAGAGACTTGGGACATATTGAAAGTATATTTTATTAATACTGTAATGTCCTGTTGTGCACAGTATATGAGCCGGGACTTTCGGAACCGATGCCCACACAGACAGTCAGGGCTGCCACGTTGGTGCCAGTAAGTCTGCTGGACATCGGACTTCAAAGTAGCCAGAGGTGTGAAAGCCATTTGGGTGGCAGGGAAGGGCTCAAGTACCCAGGTCCGGAGGACAATAGTAGTCATCCGGGATGCCATTTGCTCTGCCAGACCTAGTGGAGCCTGTCCCAGCGGGTGGCATGAGATAGGCAGGGACTGAGGTGCCAGACCTGGTACAGCCTGTCCCAGCGGGTGGCATGAGATAGCCAGGGACGGAGGTGCCAGACCTGGTACAGCCTGTCCCAGCGGGTGGCATGAGATAGCCAGGGACGGAGGTGCCAGGCTTTTGCATGACCCTTGGCAATTTCAGATTTCCCGCTGACCCGGCTTTCTAAACCGGCTTGGCTCTGATTGGCTGCTGAGAAAGTTCCCACGCGATGATTGGCTGCCGAGTTCCACGAATGAAACTCCAAATACTATAAGAAACGTCTGAGCCAATCAGGTTTGAGATTTCTAGCAGAGGAAGTGCGGACGGGCTTTTCAAAGATGAATAGCAGAGCAACCGGCTTCGATTTCAAGCCAGGAAAATCTGCCTGCCAGAGTCCCGTTTTTAGCGCCCAAGTTCTAATAATTGAATGTAGCGGTTCCGGGTGGGGGGACTTTATGCTGATTTCAGTTCCAGAGAATCGGTGGTCGCTCCCGGTCAATAGAGTCCAAGTTCTAAGAAGTGAAGGGAGCGGTTCCGGTTGGGAGAACTTCACGCGGTGGAGTGTGGAACTTCACGCGGTGGAGTGTGGAACTTGACGCCGATTTGGGAAACAGGAGATTCTGGGCTAAGTCCCAGTCAGGGGAAAACCCTTATTTTTTAGTTCCCTGCACCTAGGAGAGTCTCGTTTTCGACCCCCAGTAAGTGTGCTTTTCATCTGTATTTTGTGTTTCATTGTGTGTAAGCGAATTTATGCCAAATAAATTACAATTTATTTCATTACCTTGTTTTGCTCAATAAATGATCCTGGTAAAACAGTAGGAACTGCCTGGTCTCCTGTGACATAACTGCTTTACTGTATGACAGTATAACAAATAGCAATATATCACATCAATACAATACAAGGCAATGCACTAATATCAATGGTGGTCCCCCAAAGTCCTGAGGGTGCCCTGGGCACCTAGAACCCCGCTGTCTGCAGAACAATCCCACCCAAGTGTGAGGTAGTGCTACCCCCTGTGAAATGTAGGTGCATGGTGGTACCTTCCTGGTCAACGATCCTGACCAGGGAAAACCTGTGGAGCAGAGTTGGATCAGGTCCCACGCAGCGGGGCCTCCAACATAAATCCCCTTACACCTTACGCTCGAGGCCACGCACGTGGTGATGGCTCCAGCTAGAGTGCCCTGCTTCTGGCAGCCACACGTGAGGCCGTCCCCAGGCTGCAGGTCACCGCGTGAATGTCCGTCCGACGGCGCTGTGGTGTGGGTTGCAGCTCTATAAGGGCCTTCTATCTAGGGCCATCCCTGCAATACTATGCTCAATAGTGGTCGGGGCATAACTGGGGCCTTAGGGCAATGTTCTGGCCTAGTCCAGGGGATTTCGTGCTCCCTGAACATGTCCGTACTCCTCGGTGGCTCACTCAGGACTAACCATGCTGGATTCTAGTCCCGCGGAGGAGATCCGGGTCCACAAAATGGCCGCTTGCTCCTCATTAGCTGGGACGGCCTATGTGATCTTTCCCCACCCCTAGGCTTCTGGGAAATGTAGTTCCACGATACCCAAGATGGCCGCCACTACTTACATTCGGGCTGCCGGAGGAGCGGAGCAGTTCCCCCTCACACCGGAGGTAAGGAAGGGGGACCACGCTGCATATATGTCATTATATATGTATGTGTGGGGTTCACCATAGCCTGCCTCGCCTAACATACATATATGAACAGCATGAGCATGGCACTTTTTCCCTTATAGAGTTTGTTTTTGACAGTTTTCAATTTCTAGGCATTTGTGCCATTGCATTTTGATTCATTTGACCCTAAATTGCACCTTGGTGCAGAAATAACAATGCGGATAGCTGGGCTGTGGGAATGGGGAACTCTGGCTGCTCATACGAAGGGGAATAGAAAGGAGAGGACTTCATGAGAAGTCCTCTCCCACTTTATGGGAATCTTCCCTCCAGGCCTTTGACCATCCGCTGCCCTTTCTAGGAAAGTAACCATCAGCTCTGTAACAGAACTGTCCCAGCCGAGCTCAGGTTAAGAGAAGATCCTTGTCACGGAAGACCAGGTTATTTACACCTCATTCATTGAGCAAAACAAGGTAATGATATCAATTGTAATTTATTTGCATAAATTCGCTTACACACAATGATACACAAAATACAGACAAAAAGACACACTTACTTTGGGACTGGGGTGGAAAACAAGACTTTCCTAGGTGCAGGGAACCCTATGGGAGAGTTTTACCCTGACCGGGACTTAGCCCGGAATCTCCTAGAACCCAAATCGGCATAAAGTTCCACACGCCCCCGCTACGTCCTCTTCTGAGAACTTGGGGCTCTATGCAGTAAGCGCCGAAAAGGCTTTTTTCGCCATTTTCTCGTCAAAATAGCCTTTTCGATTCAGTAAGCGCCGAAAAGTGGCCAAAATCGGCAATTTTTTCCCCCGAAAAAAACTTTGCGGCATGCGGGTGCCGATAAGCCACTTTTCGGCACTTTTTGAAATCGGCTTAATTCTAGTAGCCCTGATCAGCTTTTCGGTGCTGACCGGCACTCTAGAATTGAGATTTTTACGCCAATCCGGCCCACCAACTAAAGTTGGCAAGTTGGTGGTGGAGAAGCATCGGCAAGGGCGAGACTTAGAAAAAATCAGGCCTTTTTCCTGCCTGGGACTGATGCCGGGGGTCTCCGGAGCTGATACCCATTAATATCAGCACCGGAGCCCCCCGGCATGCATCCGAGGCAGGAAAAATGCATGTAAAGCCCACTTCATTACCTTAGCGGCTAACCGCTAAGGCAATGAAGGGGTTAAGCCGCCGTGCCAGGTTTATTGTGGGTAGCGGGGTGGGTGAAGGGGGTATTTAGCCCTTGGTGGGTGTTTAGGGCTTGGGGCTAATACCCACTTTGGCCACCCCCGCTACCCACAATAAAAAAAATACACACTCACAACAGCCCCACACTAAATAAATAAATATAAATAAATATATAAATATATATATATATGTAACGGGTGGACCCCCCTTGTCTGACCCACCCAATCTCACATTGGCCCGTGTGGTCTAACCGGTCCCCATTACAAGGCGTGTGTGGTGGTGCACCTGCAAGTAACAGGACTCTTGAGTCTCCCGCTTGGTGTTATTAGGGGATGTCATCAGGACAGGTAGCTGAGGTAGTGGGTGCGAGTCCAACTTACATCATGTGCTGCGCCTCCACCTCATCAGGATCTGTGCTTCCGCAGGGAGATACTGCTGCGGCCGAGTTTATTCGAGCATTTGCCCGTTCTCGGCCGCAGCAGTAGCCTGGCGCGCGCCGGAGGGTGACGGGCGCGCGCCGAATCAGCGGAAGAGCGCCCTCCGATCGGGGCGCTCTCCCTACCGCTGCCGGGTCCGCCGGGTCCCCCGGAACCCCCTGCCGCCGTCCCCCACATCGCGGGACACCAGGGCTCCCTCGGGGAGCCCTGGACGCGCGTGCAGGGGGCGCACGCTCCCGATGACGCGTGACCGCAGTGGCTGGCGATCTGGCCGCAGTGCAATAAACTGTGTCGCCAGTGTAGTCCTGGTGAGGACCTCCTTCTTGGTGCCATCCACTGTTGAGTAATCTCACACTCACACAGTGGGGTTCTTTTTCTCAAGGACATCTTTATTGAATACAGGGATGTAGCAGACTGCCCCATGCAGCTGCCGGCTCTAGCCGCACATCTCTCCGTGCTGTCCCTTTGCCAGGTACGCCCTCCCGTATTGAAGTGGGATTCCCTTTCTCCTAGGGAGATCACCGCTGTGCCAGGTCCCTGGACACAGTGTGGCTTATGACAAACTTGATTGATCACTCTGCTACCGCTAGTTACTGCACTAGGGTCACAAAAGTATTCCTCCAATCTCTATACCTTCTGTTTACTCTTTCTCAACCAACAACAACACTAACTGTCAGTGTTGTGCCCTTTATACCTCAGGGGGCAGGCGCATCTCTGAGGTCACTATCCAGGGACTCCGATCATACAGCCACTCCCTTCCTTACACAGGGCACCACACCAGGGTGTGAGGGAAAACCTCCATAACTACTGTTGGCAGGCCTGTTCTTACCAGGACTTACTGCCAACAGGGAAGATGTACGCAGTCATTATTATGCAATGGCTACATAAATATATATATATATATATATTACACCAACAACCCCTATACACCCCTAACATACAGTACATATATGCACACCTCTTCTGAAGCCAGGGTCACGTGTGATATGTGAATAGCCCCAGATAGCATTAACTCAGCTCCTTTTTTAAATCACTCCAAGTCCTATAATATTTCCTCCACTTTATTGGAAAAGGCAGCAGAATACAGGTTCTTGTGAATGGTGTGTAGTGGTGATTTATAGTTGGAAACAGGTAAAAAGAGATGGCCTCACCGTGGGAGATTAACAGAGAAGGGTCCTGTACTCACTGTCTGCAGGGTGGAAAAGGAAGTGAGGTGCAAGGGTCACACTAAAGGTTCAGTGAGACGGCACTAACTGTCAGCAAAGGACAGGGGGGGAAATGGGAAAGCCCAAAAGTAGGAGGACTGGAGAAGTTGCCAGAGCAACCAGGGGTGTGACAGACTGGAAGGAAAAAGAGATACATAATGTATCCATTCCATCTGCACTGAGAGAGAACTGCAAGGAAAGTGACATCCTAGTGCAGCTAGCAGGGGGAACTGCAAGGGAAGTGACATCCTAGTGCAGCTAGCAGGGGGAACTGCAAGGAAAGTGACATCCTAGTGCAGCTAGCAGGGGGAACTGCCAAGGGAAGTGACATCCTAGTGCAGCTAGCAGGGGGAACTGCCAAGGGAAGTGACATCCTAGTGCAGCTAGCAGGGGGAACTGCCAAGGGAAGTGACATCCTAGTGCAGCTAGCAGGGGGAACTGCCAAGGAAAGTGACATCCTAGTGCAGCTAGCAGGGGGAACTGCCAAGGGAAGTGACATCCTAGTGCAGCTAGCAGGGGGAACTGCAAGGAAAGTGACATCCTAGTGCAGCTAGCAGGGGGAACTGCCAAGGGAAGTGACATCCTAGTGCAGCTAGCAGGAGGGACTGCAAGGAAAGTGACATCCTGGTGCAGCTAGCAGGGGGAACTGCCAAGGGAAGTGACATCCTAGTGCAGCTAGCAGGGGGAACTGCAAGGAAAGTGACATCCTAGTGCAGCTAGCAGGGGGGACTGCAAGGAAAGTGACATCCTAGTGCAGCTAGCAGGGGGAACTGCAAGGAAAGTGACATCCTAGTGCAGCTAGCAGGGGGAACTGCAAGGGAAGTGACATCCTAGTGCAGCTAGCAGGGGGAACTGCCAAGGGAAGTGACATCCTAGTGCAGCTAGCAGGGGGAAATGCCAAGGAAAGTGACATCCTAGTGCAGCTAGCAGGGGGAACTGCCAAGGGAAGTGACATCCTAGTGCAGCTAGCAGGGGGAACTGCAAGGGAAGTGACATCCTAGTGCAGCTAGCAGGGGGAACTGCCAAGGGAAGTGACATCCTAGTGCAGCTAGCAGGGGGAACTGCAAGGGAAGTGACATCCCAGTGCAGCTAGCAGGGGGAACTGCCAAGGGAAGTGACATCCTAGTGCAGCTAGCAGGGGGAACTGCCAAGGGAAGTGACATCCTAGTGCAGCTAGCAGGGGGAACTGCCAAGGGAAGTGACATCCTAGTGCAGCTAGCAGGGGGAACTGCAAGGAAAGTGACATCCTAGTGCAGCTAGCAGGGGGAACTGCAAGGAAAGTGACATCCTAGTGCAGCTAGCAGGGGGAACTGCCGAGGGAAGGGACATCCTAGTGCAGCTAGCAGGGGGAACTGCAAGGGAAGTGACATCCTAGTGCAGCTAGCAGGGGGAACTGCAAGGAAAGTGACATCCTGGTGCAGCTAGCAGGGGGAACTGCAAGGGAAGGGACATCCTAGTGCAGCTAGCAGGGGGAACTGCCAAGGGAAGTGACATCCTAGTGCAGCTAGCAGGGGGAACTGCCAAGGGAACTGACATCCTAGTGCAGCTAGCAGGGGGAACTGCAAGGGAAGTGACATCCTAGTGCAGCTAGCAGGGGGAACTGCCAAGGGAAGTGACATCCTAGTGCTGCTAGCAGGGGGAACTGCCAAGGGAAGTGACATCCTAGTGCAGCTAGCAGGGGGAACTGCAAGGAAAGTGACATCCTAGTGCAGCTAGCAGGGGGAACTGCAAGGAAAGTGACATCCTAGTGCAGCTAGCAGGGGGAACTGCAAGGAAAGTGACATCCTAGTGCAGCTAGCAGGGGGAACTGCAAGGAAAGTGACATCCTAGTGCAGCTAGCAGGGGGAACTGCAAGGGAAGTGACATCCTAGTGCAGCTAGCAGGGGTAACTGCCAAGGGAAGTGACATCCTAGTGCAGCTAGCAGGGGGAACTGCCAAGGGAAGTGACATCCTAGTGCAGCTAGCAGGGGGAACTGCAAGGAAAGTGACATCCTAGTGCAGCTAGCAGGGGGAACTGCAAGGAAAGTGACATCCTAGTGCAGCTAGCAGGGGGTACTGCAAGGAAAGTGACATCCTAGTGCAGCTAGCAGGGGGAACTGCCAAGGGAAGTGACATCCTAGTGCAGCTAGCAGGGGGAACTGCCAAGGGAAGTGACATCCTAGTGTAGCTAGCAGGGGGAACTGCAAGGAAAGTGACATCCTAGTGCAGCTAGCAGGGGGAACTGCCAAGGGAAGTGACATCCTAGTGCAGCTAGCAGGGGGAACTGCAAGGGAAGTGACATCCTAGTGCAGCTAGCAGGGGGAACTGCAAGGGAAGTGACATCCTAGTGCAGCTAGCAGGGGGAACTGCAAGGAAAGTGACATCCTAGTGCAGCTAGCAGGGGGAACTGCAAGGGAAGTGACATCCTAGTGCAGCTAGCAGGGGGAACTGCCAAGGGAAGTGACATCCTAGTGCAGCTAGCAGGGGGAACTGCCAAGGGAACTGACATCCTAGTGCAGCTAGCAGGGGGAACTGCAAGGGAAGTGACATCCTAGTGCAGCTAGCAGGGGGAACTGCCAAGGGAAGTGACATCCTAGTGCAGCTAGCAGGGGGAACTGCCAAGGGAAGTGACATCCTAGTGCAGCTAGCAGGGGGAACTGCAAGGAAAGTGACATCCTAGTGCAGCTAGCAGGGGGAACTGCAAGGAAAGTGACATCCTAGTGCAGCTAGCAGGGGGAACTGCAAGGAAAGTGACATCCTAGTGCAGCTAGCAGGGGGAACTGCAAGGAAAGTGACATCCTAGTGCAGCTAGCAGGGGGAACTGCCAAGGGAAGTGACATCCTAGTGCAGCTAGCAGGGGGAACTGCCAAGGGAAGTGACATCCTAGTGCAGCTAGCAGGGGGAACTGCAAGGAAAGTGACATCCTAGTGCAGCTAGCAGGGGGAACTGCAAGGAAAGTGACATCCTAGTGCAGCTAGCAGGGGGTACTGCAAGGAAAGTGACATCCTAGTGCAGCTAGCAGGGGGAACTGCCAAGGGAAGTGACATCCTAGTGCAGCTAGCAGGGGGAACTGCCAAGGGAAGTGACATCCTAGTGCAGCTAGCAGGGGGAACTGCAAGGAAAGTGACATCCTAGTGCAGCTAGCAGGGGGAACTGCCAAGGGAAGTGACATCCTAGTGCAGCTAGCAGGGGGAACTGCAAGGGAAGTGACATCCTAGTGCAGCTAGCAGGGGGAACTGCAAGGGAAGTGACATCCTAGTGCAGCTAGCAGGGGGAACTGCCAAGGGAAGTGACATCCTAGTGCAGCTAGCAGGGGGAACTGCAAGGAAAGTGACATCCTAGTGCAGCTAGCAGGGGGAACTGCAAGGAAAGTGACATCCTAGTGCAGCTAGCAGGGGGAACTGCAAGGAAAGTGACATCCTAGTGCAGCTAGCAGGGGGAACTGCAAGGGAAGTGACATCCTAGTGCAGCTAGCAGGGGGAACTGCCAAGGGAAGTGACATCCTAGTGCAGCTAGCAGGGAGAACTGCAAGGAAAGTGACATCCTAGTGCAGCTAGCAGGGGGAACTGCAAGTAAAGTGACATCCTAGTGCAGCTAGCAGGGGGAACTGCCAAGGGAAGTGACATCCTAGTGCAGCTAGCAGGGGGAACTGCCAAGGAAAGTGACATCCTAGTGCAGCTAGCAGGGGGAACTGCCAAGGGAAGTGACATCCTAGTGCAGCTAGCAGGGGGAAATGCCAAGGGAAGTGACATCCTAGTGCAGCTAGCAGGGGGAACTGCCAAGGGAAGTGACATCCTAGTGCAGCTAGCAGGGGGAACTGCCAAGGGAAGTGACATCCTAGTGCAGCTAGCAGGGGGAACTGCCAAGGGAAGTGACATCCTAGTGCAGCTAGCAGGGGGAACTGCAAGGAAAGTGACATCCTAGTGCAGCTAGCAGGGGGAACTGCAAGGGTAGTGACATCCTAGTGCAGCTAGCAGGCGGAACTGCAAGGAAAGTGACATCCTAGTGCAGCTAGCAGGCGGAACTGCCAAGGGAAGTGACATCCTAGTGCAGCTAGCAGGGGGAACTGCCAAGGGAAGGGACATCCTAGTGCAGCTAGCAGGGGGAAATGCCAAGGGAAGTGACATCCTAGTGCAGCTAGCAGGGGGAACTGCCAAGGGAAGTGACATCCTAGTGCAGCTAGCAGGGGGAACTGCCAAGGGAAGTGACATCCTAGTGCAGCTAGCAGGGGGAACTGCCAAGGGAAGTGACATCCTAGTGCAGCTAGCAGGGGGAACTGCAAGGAAAGTGACATCCTAGTGCAGCTAGCAGGGGGAAATGCCAAGGGAAGTGACATCCTAGTGCAGCTAGCAGGGGGAACTGCCAAGGGAAGTGACATCCTAGTGCAGCTAGCAGGGGGAACTGCCAAGGGAACTGACATCCTAGTGCAGCTAGCAGGGGGAACTGCCAAGGAAAGTGACATCCTAGTGCAGCTAGCAGGGGGAACTGCCAAGGGAAGTGACATCCTAGTGCAGCTAGCAGGGGGAACTGCCAAGGGAAGTGACATCCTAGTGCAGCTAGCAGGGGAAATGTCAAGGGAAGTGACATCCTCGTGCAGCTAGCAGGGGGAACTGCCAAGGAAAGTGACATCCTAGTGCAGCTAGCAGGGGGAACTGCAAGGGAAGTGACATCCTAGTGCAGCTAGCAGGGGGAACTGCAAGGGAAGTGACATCCTAGTGCAGCTAGCAGGCAGAACTGCAAGGAAAGTGACATCCTAGTGCAGCTAGCAGGGGGAACTGCAAGGAAAGTGACATCCTAGTGCAGCTAGCAGGGGGAACTGCCAAGGGAAGTGACATCCTAGTGCAGCTAGCAGGGGGAACTGCAAGGAAAGTGACATCCTAGTGCAGCTAGCAGGGGGAACTGCCAAGGGAAGTGACATCCTAGTGCAGCTAGCAGGGGGAACTGCCAAGGGAAGTGACATCCTAGTGCAGCTAGCAGGGGGAACTGCAAGGAAAGTGACATCCTAGTGCAGCTAGCAGGGGGGGACTGCAAGGAAAGTGACATCCTAGTGCAGCTAGCAGGCAGAACTGCAAGGAAAGTGACATCCTAGTGCAGCTAGCAGGGGGAACTGCAAGGAAAGTGACATCCTAGTGCAGCTAGCAGGGGGAACTGCCAAGGGAACTGACATCCTAGTGCAGCTAGCAGGGGGAACTGCCAAGGAAAGTGACATCCTAGTGCAGCTAGCAGGGGGAACTGCCAAGGGAAGTGACATCCTAGTGCAGCTAGCAGGGGGAACTGCCAAGGGAACTGACATCCTAGTGCAGCTAGCAGGGGGAACTGCCAAGGAAAGTGACATCCTAGTGCAGCTAGCAGGGGGAACTGCCAAGGGAAGTGACATCCTAGTGCAGCTAGCAGGGGGAACTGCAAGGAAAGTGACATCCTAGTGCAGCTAGCAGGCAGAACTGCAAGGAAAGTGACATCCTAGTGCAGCTAGCAGGCAGAACTGCAAGGAAAGTGACATCCTAGTGCAGCTAGCAGGGGGAACTGCAAGGAAAGTGACATCCTAGTGCAGCTAGCAGGCGGAACTGCAAGGAAAGTGACATCCTAGTGCAGCTAGCAGGGGGAAATGCCAAGGGAAGTGACATCCTAGTGCAGCTAGCAGGGGGAACTGCCAAGGGAAGTGACATCCTAGTGCAGCTAGCAGGGGGAACTGCCAAGGGAAGTGACATCCTAGTGCAGCTAGCAGGGGGGACTGCAAGGAAAGTGACATCCTAGTGCAGCTAGCAGGGGGAACTGCCAAGGGAAGTGACATCCTAGTGCAGCTAGCAGGGGGAACTGCAAGGAAAGTGACATCCTAGTGCAGCTAGCAGGCAGAACTGCAAGGAAAGTGACATCCTAGTGCAGCTAGCAGGGGGAACTGCAAGGAAAGTGACATCCTAGTGCAGCTAGCAGGCGGAACTGCAAGGAAAGTGACATCCTAGTGCAGCTAGCAGGGGGAACTGCAAGGGAAGTGACATCCTAGTGCAGCTAGCAGGGGGAAATGCCAAGGGAAGTGACATCCTAGTGCAGCTAGCAGGGGGAACTGCCAAGGGAAGTGACATCCTAGTGCAGCTAGCAGGGGGAACTGCAAGGAAAGTGACATCCTAGTGCAGCTAGCAGGGGGAACTGCCAAGGGAAGTGACATCCTAGTGCAGCTAGCAGGGGGAACTGCAAGGAAAGTGACATCCTAGTGCAGCTAGCAGGGGGAACTGCAAGGAAAGTGACATCCTAGTGCAGCTAGCAGGGGGAACTGCCAAGGGAAGTGACATCCTAGTGCAGCTAGCAGGGGGAACTGCAAGGAAAGTGACATCCTAGTGCAGCTAGCAGGCAGAACTGCAAGGAAAGTGACATCCTAGTGCAGCTAGCAGGGGGACTGCAAGGAAAGTGACATCCTAGTGCAGCTAGCAGGGGGAACTGCAAGGAAAGTGACATCCTAGTGCAGCTAGCAGGGGGAACTGCAAGGAAAGTGACATCCTAGTGCAGCTAGCAGGGGGAACTGCAAGGAAAGTGACATCCTAGTGCAGCTAGCAGGGGGAACTGCAAGGAAAGTGACATCCTAGTGCAGCTAGCAGGGGGAACTGCCAAGGGAAGTGACATCCTAGTGCAGCTAGCAGGGGGAACTGCAAGGAAAGTGACATCCTAGTGCAGCTAGCAGGGGGAACTGCAAGGAAAGTGACATCCTAGTGCAGCTAGCAGGGGGACTGCAAGGAAAGTGACATCCTAGTGCAGCTAGCAGGGGGAACTGCAAGGAAAGTGACATCCTAGTGCAGCTAGCAGGGGGAACTGCAAGGAAAGTGACATCCTAGTGCAGCTAGCAGGGGGAACTGCAAGGAAAGTGACATCCTAGTGCAGCTAGCAGGGGGAACTGCCAAGGGAAGTGACATCCTAGTGCAGCTAGCAGGGGGAACTGCCAGGAAAGTGACATCCTAGTGCAGCTAGCAGGGGGAACTGCAAGGGAAGTGACATCCTAGTGCAGCTAGCAGGGGGAACTGCAAGGGAAGTGACATCCTAGTGCAGCTAGCAGGGGGAACTGCAAGGAAAGTGACATCCTAGTGCAGCTAGCAGGGGGAACTGCCAAGGGAAGTGACATCCTAGTGCAGCTAGCAGGGGGAACTGCAAGGGAAGTGACATCCTAGTGCAGCTAGCAGGGGGAACTGCAAGGAAAGTGACATCCTAGTGCAGCTAGCAGGGGGAACTGCCAAGGGAAGTGACATCCTAGTGCAGCTAGCAGGGGGAACTGCAAGGGAAGTGACATCCTAGTGCAGCTAGCAGGGGGAACTGCAAGGAAAGTGACATCCTAGTGCAGCTAGCAGGGGGAACTGCCAAGGGAAGTGACATCCTAGTGCAGCTAGCAGGGGGAACTGCAAGGAAAGTGACATCCTAGTGCAGCTAGCAGGCGGAACTGCAAGGAAAGTGACATCCTAGTGCAGCTAGCAGGGGGAAATGCCAAGGGAAGTGACATCCTAGTGCAGCTAGCAGGGGGAACTGCCAAGGGAAGTGACATCCTAGTGCAGCTAGCAGGGGGAACTGCCAAGGGAAGTGACATCCTAGTGCAGCTAGCAGGGGGAACTGCCAAGGGAAGTGACATCCTAGTGCAGCTAGCAGGGGGAACTGCAAGGGAAGTGACATCCTAGTGCAGCTAGCAGGCGGAACTGCCAAGGGAAGTGACATCCTAGTGCAGCTAGCAGGGGGAACTGCCAAGGGAAGTGACATCCTAGTGCAGCTAGCAGGGGGGGACTGCAAGGGAAGTGACATCCTAGTGCAGCTAGCAGGCGGAACTGCCAAGGGAAGTGACATCCTAGTGCAGCTAGCAGGCGGAACTGCCAAGGGAAGTTACATCCTAGTGCAGCTAGCAGGGGGAACTGCCAAGGGAAGTGACATCCTAGTGCAGCTAGCAGGGGGAACTGCCAAGGGAAGTGACATCCTAGTGCAGCTAGCAGGGGGAACTGCAAGGAAAGTGACATCCTAGTGCAGCTAGCGGGGGGGACTGCCAAGGGAAGTGACATCCTAGTGCAGCTAGCAGGGGGAACTGCCAAGGGAAGTTACATCCTAGTGCAGCTAGCAGGGGGAACTGCAAGGAAAGTGACATCCTAGTGCAGCTAGCAGGGGGAACTGCCAAGGGAAGTGACATCCTAGTGCAGCTAGCAGGGGGAACTGCAAGGAAAGTGACATCCTAGTGCAGCTAGCAGGGGGGGACTGCCAAGGGAAGTGACATCCTAGTGCAGCTAGCAGGCGGAACTGCCAAGGGAAGTTACATCCTAGTGCAGCTAGCAGGGGGAACTGCAAGGAAAGTGACATCCTAGTGCAGCTAGCAGGGGGAACTGCCAAGGGAAGTGACATCCTAGTGCAGCTAGCAGGGGGAACTGCAAGGAAAGTGACATCCTAGTGCAGCTAGCAGGGGGATCTGCAAGGAAAGTGACATCCTAGTGCAGCTAGCAGGCGGAACTGCAAGGAAAGTGACATCCTAGTGCAGCTAGCAGGGGGAACTGCAAGGAAAGTGACATCCTAGTGCAGCTAGCAGGGGGAACTGCAAGGAAAGTGACATCCTAGTGCAGCTAGCAGGGGGAACTGCAAGGAAAGTGACATCCTAGTGCAGCTAGCAGGGGGAACTGCAAGGGAAGTGACATCCTAGTGCAGCTAGCAGGGGGAACTGCCAAGGAAAGTGACATCCTAGTGCAGCTAGCAGGGGGAACTGCCAAGGGAAGTGACATCCTAGTGCAGCTAGCAGGGGGAACTGCCAAGGAAAGTGACATCCTAGTGCAGCTAGCAGGGGGAACTGCCAGGGGAAGTGACATCCTAGTGCAGCTAGCAGGGGGGACTGCAAGGAAAGGGACATCCTAGTGCAGCTAGCAGGGGGGACTGCAAGGGAAGTGACATCCTAGTGCAGCTAGCAGGGGGAACTGCCAAGGAAAGTGACATCCTAGTGCAGCTAGCAGGGGGAACTGCAAGGGAAGTGACATCCTAGTGCAGCTAGCAGGGGGAACTGCCAAGGGAAGTGACATCCTAGTGCAGCTAGCAGGCGGAACTGCAAGGAAAGTGACATCCTAGTGCAGCTAGCAGGGGGAACTGCCAGGGGAAGTGACATCCTAGTGCAGCTAGCAGGCAGGAACTGCAAGGGAAGTGACATCCTAGTGCAGCTAGCAGGGGGAACTGCAAGGAAAGTGACATCCTAGTGCAGCTAGCAGGGGGGACTGCAAGGAAAGTGACATCCTAGTGCAGCTAGCAGGGGGAACTGCCAAGGGAAGTGACATCCTAGTGCAGCTAGCAGGGGGAACTGCAAGGAAAGTGACATCCTAGTGCAGCTAGCAGGGGGGACTGCAAGGAAAGTGACATCCTAGTGCAGCTAGCAGGGGGAACTGCAAGGGAAGTGACATCCTAGTGCAGCTAGCAGGCGGAACTGCCAAGGGAAGTGACATCCTAGTGCAGCTAGCAGGGGGGAACTGCCAAGGGAAGTGACATCCTAGTGCAGCTAGCTAGGGGGAACTGCCAAGGGAAGTGACATCCTAGTGCAGCTAGCAGGGGAACTGCAAGGAAAGTGACATCCTAGTGCAGCTAGCAGGGGGAACTGCCAAGGAAGTGACATCCTAGTGCAGCTAGCAGGGGAACTGCAAGGGAAGTGACATCCTAGTGCAGCTAGCAGGGGAACTGCAAGGAAAGTGACATCCTAGTGCAGCTAGCAGGGGGAACTGCAAGGGAAGTGACATCCTAGTGCAGCTAGCAGAGGGACTGCAAGGAAAGTGACATCCTAGTGCAGCTAGTAGGGGGAACTGCCAAGGGAAGTGACATCCTAGTGCAGCTAGCAGGGGGAACTGCAAGGGAAGTGACATCCTAGTGCAGCTAGCAGGGGGAACTGCCAAGGGAAGTGACATCCTAGTGCAGCTAGCAGAGGGACTGCAAGGAAAGTGACATCCTAGTGCAGCTAGTAGGGGGAACTGCCAAGGGAAGTGACATCCTAGTGCAGCTAGCAGGCAGAACTGCAAGGAAAGTGACATCCTAGTGCAGCTAGTAGGGGGAACTGCCAAGGGAAGGGACATCATAGTGCAGCTAGCAGGGGGAACTGCCAAGGGAAGTGACATCCTAGTGCAGCTAGTAGGGGGAACTGCCAAGGGAAGGGACATCCTAGTGCAGCTAGCAGAGGGACTGCAAGGAAAGTGACATCCTAGTGCAGCTAGTAGGGGAACTGCCAAGGGAAGTGACATCCTAGTGCAGCTAGCAGGGGGAACTGCAAGGGAAGTGACATCCTAGTGCAGCTAGCAGGGGGAACTGCAAGGAAAGTGACATCCTAGTGCAGCTAGCAGGGGGAACTGCCAAGGAAAGTGACATCCTAGTGCAGCTAGCAGGGGGAACTGCCAAGGGAAGTGACCATCCTAGTGCAGCTATCAGGGGGAACTGCAAGGGAAGTGACATCCTAGTGCAGCTAGCAGGGGAACTGCCAAGGGAAGTGACATCCTAGTGCAGCTAGCAGGGGGAACTGCAAGGAAAGTGACATCCTAGTGCAGCTAGCAGGGGGAACTGCCAAGGGAAGTGACATCCTAGTGCAGCTAGTAGGGGGAACTGCCAAGGGAAGTGACATCCTAGTGCAGCTAGCAGGGGGAACTTGCCAAGGGAAGTGACATCCTAGTGCAGCTAGCAGGGGGAACTGCAAGGAAGTGACATCCTAGTGCAGCTAGCAGGGGGAACTGCCAAGGGAAGTGACATCCTAGTGCAGCTAGCAGGGGGAACTGCAAGGGAAGTGACATCCTAGTGCAGCTAGCAGGGGGAACTGCAAGGAAAGTGACATCCTAGTGCAGCCTAGCAGGGGGGAACTGCCAAGGAAAGTGACATCCTAGTGCAGCTAGCAGGGGGAACTGCAAGGGAAGTGACATCCTAGTGCAGCTATCAGGGGGAACTGCCAAGGGAAGTGACATCCTAGTGCAGCTAGCAGCGAGGAACTGCCAAGGGAAGTGACATCCTAGTGCAGCTAGCAGAGGGACTGCAAGGAAAGTGACATCCTAGTGCAGCTAGCAGGGGAACTGCCAAGGGAAGTGACATCCTAGTGCAGCTAGTAGGGGGAACTGCCAAGGGAAGTGACATCCTAGTGCAGCTAGCAGGGGGAACTGCCAAGGGAAGTGACATCCTAGTGCAGCTAGCAGGGGGAACTGCAAGGAAAGTGACATCCTAGTGCAGCTAGCAGGGGGAACTGCAAGGGAAGTGACATCCTAGTGCAGCTAGCAGGGGGGAACTGCAAGGGAAGTGACATCCTAGTGCAGCTAGCAGGGGGAACTGCCAAGGAAAGTGACATCCTAGTGCAGCTAGCAGGGGAACTGCCAAGGAAGTGACATCCTAGTGCAGCTAGCAGGGGGAACTGCCAAGGAAAGTGACATCCTAGTGCAGCTAGCAGGGGGAACTGCAGGGAAGTGACATCCTAGTGCAGCTAGCAGGGGGACTGCAAGGAAAGTGAATCCTAGTGCAGCTAGCAGGGGGGACTGCAAGGGAAGTGACATCCTAGTGCAGCTAGCAGGGGGAACTGCCAAGGAAAGTGACATCCTAGTGCAGCTAGCAGGGGGAACTGCAAGGGAAGTGACATCCTAGTGCAGCTAGCAGGGGGAACTGCCAAGGGAAGTGACATCCTAGTGCAGCTAGCAGGCGGAACTGCAAGGAAAGTGACATCCTAGTGCAGCTAGCAGGGGAACTGCCAGGGGAAGTGACATCCTAGTGCAGCTAGCAGGCAGAACTGCAAGGGAAGTGACATCCTAGTGCAGCTAGCAGGGGGAACTGCAAGGAAAGTGACATCCTAGTGCAGCTAGCAGGGGGGGACTGCAAGGAAAGTGACATCCTAGTGCAGCTAGCAGGGGGAACTGCAAGGGAAGTGACATCCTAGTGCAGCTAGCAGGGGGAACTGCAAGGGAAAGTGACATCCTAGTGCAGCTAGCAGGGGGGACTGCAAGGGAAAGTGACATCCTAGTGCAGCTAGCAGGGGGAACTGCAAGGGAAAGTGACATCCTAGTGCAGCTAGCAGGCGGAACTGCCAAGGGAAGTGACATCCTAGTGCAGCTAGCAGGGGGAACTGCCAAGGGAAGTGACATCCTAGTGCAGCTAGTAGGGGGAACTGCCAAGGGAAGGGACATCCTAGTGCAGCTAGCAGGGGGAACTGCAAGGAAAGTGACATCCTAGTGCAGCTAGCAGGGGGGAACTGCAAGGGAAGTGACATCCTAGTGCAGCTAGCAGGGGGACTGCAAGGGAAGTGACATCCTAGTGCAGCTAGCAGGGGGAACTGCAAGGAAAGTGACATCCTAGTGCAGCTAGCAGGGGGAACTGCAAGGGAAGTGACATCCTAGTGCAGCTAGCAGAGGGACTGCAA